>NC_053022.1:311260295-311553016 GCF_003073215.2 Triticum urartu | reverse complement strand
CAAGCTTGAGGGTGCAACGAAGACTTTGGTCTTCTATATTCTTCATGGAAAATGCTTCAATGCACAGGACTTATTCATTCGCCAACTTGCTGCATCAGGCTCTGATCTGTTTGGCTTGAAGTTCTATGCCCCATGGGTAATGCGGCTAATCAAACTTCACTCCGCTATCTCATATCAGCCATCTGCTCGCAATCATCGGATTTTTCTGCCTGATGTGGATATCTCTATTGAAGCCATCTATCCTGAGCCTGCCAAAGAACCTCTAAGTCTTCAGAATGCAGAGCATTAGAGTTTCTCTCAGAACATTGAAGGAGTTGAAGCAGTTACTCGTGTGTATCCTTTGGCTGGCACTACACGTGCACCACATCCTGCTTCCACTGAAGCCACTGATAGTACAACTGCTCCACGATCCAAGAAGCGCACTCGTGTTCTCAACAACCGAGAGCTTCTTGTGGCTCTTCATCAGAAATAGGATAGGCATCATGACTGGCTGAAGCGTCAGATGCAAAGCCTCTTGGTGGATGTTAATCGCATTCGCAATCTTGCCACCAAGAATGCCTTTGTTTCCCATGAAACCTCTCGCCGCACATGGAAAGGGCTAACAATGATGTGTTCTGAAGATGATCTTCAAGAGGATGGCTTCACTGAGCGTTTCAAGTTTGACTCCACACCTCCTCGAAGGGCTGTGCTGCGACGAACTCCATTCCTTGAAGACTCTGAGTTCTCTTCCTCTGCTGCAACTGTGACTGCCAGAGTCATCGAGGATGAAGACGATGCTACTTCACCGCCACCTCCTTCAGCACGCTTCAACTCTGCTCCAAGCTCTTCAGCACCGCCAAACACCACCAATGACCCTGCTACTTCACCTACTCCTCATGGGAACGAGTAGATGCTCTATGTCTTCAAACCTTTTTGGTCCTTACTGACAAAAGGGGGAGAAGCATATGAGGTTGATAGTCTTCAAGCGGGTCCATATGGGCGGGTGCTTTATATTTTGCTTCGTGCTTACAACTCTCATTTTGCTACATTTGGTTCTTTGAGTTGTAACACTTAAACTCGATGGTCGTCTGCTACTTATCTGCCACCTTGTTTTGCGATGATAAATTCCACATGTGCGACGATAAATTCCGCACTTAGATCATTCTGCAGACGTCCATTTTCTATTATGCATGTCATTATCTTCATATACTTTCACATGCATAGTGGATTGTCATCATAAGTTGAAGTGGATCTCCACAAGTACAACCTGCCATGTGCATTTGCATTCCAAAAGCAAATTACTTATATGCACATCTTTAGGGGGAGCCCTTGCAACTTATGAAGACAATTCCTTATCCTTTACAATTCCACAGATTATATTTCCCGTTGAAAACTTCAACTAGTTTGTCATCAATCACCAAAAAGGGGGAGATTGTAAGTGCATCTAGTGCCACCCCTAGTTGGTTTTGGAGTATTGACGACAAACCTAGTTAAGGGACTAATGTGTTTGTGAGAATTGCAGGATAACACAGGTAGAAGTACCTCATTGATTCGGTTTTCCTACCAGAGATGACCCCTAAAAATGTATGAAGACATTGAAGTCAAAGGTGGTATATGAAGATATTCACATTGAAGACTATGACAAGAGAAGACACCACATGAAGCCTATGGAGCTCGAAGACTTAGATCTTTCGTAGTTCTCTTTCTTTTGTGTTGAGTCATAGGAACCACCGTACTGTTAAGTGGGGTCCAAGAGAACCAGTCAGAATGACTGAAGTGATGGCTAACCAAAACCTATGTCTTCGAGTGAAGACTATGAGAGCGAATCTTGTCCAGAGTCGGACAAGTCAGCTTTGCTTGCAGCCCAAGTAAAGTTGCCGTGTGAGTTTGAAATCTGACCGTTGGAACACGTGTCAGTTCCTTAGTGACCCAGGGTCATTTCGGACAAATTAGGTCGGGTTGCCAAGTGGCTATAAATAGCCCACCCCCTACAACCATAAATGGTTGGCTGTTCAGATTGAGAGTACGGCTTTTGTCGTTTGAGAGCAACCCACCTCGAAGCCTTTGAGAGAGAATTCCTTGCGAGGATAAAGCCCTAACCACCCAGAGCCAAAGAGATTTAGGCATCACTTAAGTCTTCTTGTCTGTGTGATCTGAAGACTTATTACACTTGAGGACTGTGCATCCTCCAGCCGGTTAGGCGTCATGTTCTGAGCATCCAAGAGACATTGTGGATTGCCGGTAAACGAAGTCTGTGAAGGTTTGGGAGTCTACCTTGAAGACTTACCAGAGTGATTGGGCGAGGTCTGTGTGACCTTAGCTCAAGGGGAATACGGTGAGGACTGGGTGTCCTGAGCTGCGTGTTCAGGACTGGGTGTCCGGGACTGTGTGTTCTAAGGTTTAAATACCTAGCCGCCCTAACCAGACGTACAATTGTCACAGCAACTGGAACTGGTCCAACAAATCATTGTCTTCAGCGAGTCACTGGTTTCATCTTCCCTTCCCTCTTACTGTTACTTCTTGTGAAGTCATTGTATATTTGCGCTATCTTTTGTCTTCACTGAGTGACTGCGTGTTCTGTCTGGCTTCACAATATCTTCCTACCTGATCCTTACTGCATTGCTGCTATTAGTCATTGTGCTTTCACTCTATTGAATACTTGACTATGGCTTGCCTAGTGTAGTCTACCTTCCGCTGCAGGGTATTAGGTTTATTTCTATCGTTTGTCTTCATAACTCCCACGTTTTGAAGACTTTCATAAAAATCGCCTATTCACCCCCCCTCTAGTCGATACAACGCACTTTCAGCAGTACCGCCATCATCCGATCTGGAAGACCAGACCCTAGGGTTTCCCCCGAAGCAGTGCCCACCACCAGCAACCGTTAAGGACCCACACAGTGCCCGCCACCACTCGGCCCTCAAGGCGACGCCTTCTGGAAGGTCACGACATCAAGGATACCGCCGCCGCCCACCGGAGTTAGGGTTTTCACCCGAGAGGCAGGTAGGGGGGAAGTAGAGGAGCATCATCTATCACCCGAGAGGCAGGTAGGGGGAGTTAGGGTGAGTTGGAGACGACTCTGAAATGATAGCAAAATGGCAGCATCTATCACCAGACCGCAAATCCCCGGAAGGAACAAAAGGGAAAAAGAATTCCATGCACAAACACCTTTGATCCAGATTTTGGGTTCTGTCTAGCTCACAACGGTATCGAATAACTCGCCAGGGGCCCTGCGCCACGTAATCGCGCGATCTCGGAGGATTTGGTGTTGGTGGCAGCAGAACTTCGTTGGCATGTAGATGTTCTTCCAAAAAGGATGGCATGAGCTTTGCATGTATTCGCTCAAGAGCGATAAGGGTTAAGGTACATCATCAGCTCGCCGCTCCATTGTTAGATTGGTGCTGGTACAAGCCCCGAAGCTTGCCTTTCTTTTAAATCAAATCCAAAATGAAAAATAAATATAAGTACTACTCTAGAAGCCAAAGCTGCCCAGGCTCAAGTTGCACGGAGCATTGGCAAAGTAGCTTTGGGGATTTGTTGAGGCTGAGGCTCAACCGACAAATAGATTTTGGCTGAGGCGCAAGTTCAGCATTCTGATAGCACTCAAAGGGATACAATGACATGCTTTGGCTGGAAACGTATACTCGTACAGAGAGAAATTCAGAAATTCAGAATATTAGCCATGAAAAAGACTAGCCCATATTAGGGCCAAATTTTTATGCAATCATGGGCCAAATTCTTTTTGAAAAAACAAGTCCGGAAAAAGTCATGGGCCATATTTGAACCCGCTAAGGAAAATTGAAGCATGTGCAAATATATGAACTGAACTAGGTGGGCCACGATGGGCCTCAAATATCAGGAGATGAATGAAGCAATACTATTGTGAAATCACTAATTGAGGCTCATTACAAAAATCACTCCCACCTTCCTAGATTGCGAAAAGTGATGCGCTGTATGTGCGCCACTTGTCGTGACTTGGAAGTTTTCCTATTTTTCGTAGATTCGTTTATTCAAAATGTTTTATCTCTTAAACCGTGCGTCCAAATCTCGAACCGTTTTCACCGTTGGATTCCTCATGTCGAGATCTTCATAACTAGATCCCATGTTGATAGGTTTTGACAAACATTTTTTCACGAAAAAAAACAGACGAAAAAACCAAACCAGGAGCACGAGTTTTTCCCTTTTCGAAAGAGGCACACCCATGCCTCTCGCGAAATCACAGCCGTGCCTCTCGCGATGGGTTTTCCCTTTCCGAAAGAGGCACACCCATGCCTCTCACAAAATCACAACCGTGCCTCTCGCGAAAGCAAAAACCATGCCTCGCGTGGAAGAAAAAACAGAAAATACGTTTTTTCGTTCTCAAGAGGCATGGCCCGCGGAAGCAAAACCGTGCATCTCGCGGAAGGAAAAAAATAGTAAAACACATTTTTTCGTTTCTGAGAGGCACAGCTGTGACTCTCGCGAAAGCACAACCGTGCCTCTCGTGGAAGCAAAACCGTGCCTCTTGCGGAAGGGAAAAACAGAAAACGCGTTTTTCTTCTTCGAGAGGCACGACCGTGCCTCTCACGAAAGCACAACCGCGCCTCTCGCGGAAGGAAAAAAAAACAAAAAACGCATTTTTTCCGTTTTCGAGAGGCACGGCCATGACTCTGGCGAAAGCAAAACTGTGACTCTCGTGAAAGAAAAAAAATGGGTTTTTTCGCGCAAAGATATCTAATTTTTTAATCCAAAAGCTAAGGTAAACCGGTGGAAAACCGAAACGTCGGAAAAAATAGAAAAAACCGTTTAGAAAGCCAAAAACGTGTGCTGAAAAATAAAAATAAAAACAAAATCCGAAGGGAGCACCCAGAGTGCAACACGTGGCACTGATCATTTTGAGGCTTCCGAAGGAGCGCTCGTAAACTAGTTGCTCCCATACTATTGGTACTAATCTAGGAGACCTCCTATGTGACGCTCTCCGCGTCAAGTTGCTGAGGTTTCGCACAGGCATTTCTTCGACTGGGCCGGCCCATGAAGATGGCGACGCACACTGTAGCTCAAAATGAAATATTGAGCCGCGGGAGATTCGAACACAAGAGCGACTGCTATAAACGACGCGTTTCCTACCAGCTGTGCTAGAAGACGTCTTTGACCATGTTGGAGAATCAAACTTTAAGAATCAAACACGCTGTGCAGATCCGAATTAGTTTAGGAGATGCAAACACTTTCGAAAATTGTGAAAAATATTTTGGAAATAATAACATTTTTGAAAAGTGGGAACATTTTTTGAAAATCATGAACAATTTTCTTGAAACGGAAACATTTTTTCAAATTTCAAAACAAAATTGGGAAACGCGAACATATTTGAAAATTCCTGAACAAAATTCGAAAACATGATTTTTAAGTAACTTGTGAACATTTTCTCAAACTCCTGAAAAAATGAAAACGTGAACAATTTTTTAAAACATGAACATTCTTTGAACATTGTCAAAAAAATTTGAAAAGAAAATATTCAAACATTTTTTATAAAACAAGGACATTTTTTTAAATTCGAGAACAATTTTTGGGAACTGCAAACAATTTTCGAAATTTTTGAAAAATGCGAACAATTTTCTGAAATGGGAACATTTTTTCAAAAATTGCGAAACGCAAACATATTTGAAAATCCCTAAACAAAATTTGAAAACACGATTTTAATAAACTTGTGAAATTTTTTTGGAACTCCCAAAAAATGAAAATGTCAACAATTTTTAAAATTTATGAAAAAAATTTTAAAACATGATTTTTTTAAACATAGTCAGATATTTGAAAAGAAAACATTCAAGCATTTTTTAAGAACAAGAACATTTTTGAAATTCGAGTACCATTTTTGAGAAATGCGAACAATTTTGAAGTTTTTAAAAATGCAAACAATTTTTTAAAAAAGGAACATTTTTTGAGTTTTGAACAATTTTTTAAAACATGAACATTTTTTGAAAATGTTAACGTTTTACAAAACAGGAACATTTTTTAAAATTTTCAAACAATTTTTAAAAGATGATCTTTAAAAAATAAACTTGAAAAATAAAATAAATGAAAAAGGGAAAAAACAAACAGAAAACAACATTAAGAAAGAAGAAAAAGAAATATAAAAGTGAAAAAAAACCCAAGAAGAAACAGTAAAACCGGTCAAAAAGAAAAAAGGTTCAGGGAACCTTCTAGAACGTTCCCAAAATCGGCTGGCTAAATTTTGTATAATGGGCCGACCCATTTCTAGGTACACGGGGCTTCCCCTATGCGTTGTGTCGACATTTTGACGCAAGGAGCGACGCATAGGGTTTTCTGTGATCTAGCAGACCACAATCTAGTCCCTGCAGTGTTTCATGGGCTTTATGCATATTTTCTGCCGATATGAAATGATTACCTCGCGGTACTACAAGGCACACCTGATCAGCTGCAGGG
The DNA here is from genome assembly GCF_003073215.2 of Triticum urartu. Lineage (NCBI taxonomy): Eukaryota > Viridiplantae > Streptophyta > Magnoliopsida > Poales > Poaceae > Triticum > Triticum urartu. Next base: position 311,546,619 of record NC_053022.1, on the reverse strand, counting down.
TCAAATAAGTGAGACCAATGTTAACTGTATTTAATGATGTTGACTAAAATAGATGGAAGGTCCCGATTCATGTAGCAGCTTGTATAGAAGAGGAGGGACTGAAAGGGTTCACCAGAGAGCAACCAAACAGAGAGACTTGATTGGGAAGCAATGAAGGATTTAGAACTAAGACACATACGACCACAATTCCTATGCATATGAACATTAGAAACACACATGAACAAGTAGATAAACCAAGTTAAGAAATTGTTCTTCACACTACTACAATACAACCTAAACACCTGGGATAGACTATACGGACAAGCAATAAAGAGAAATTTCCGCACATGCAGATATGAAAATTCCTCATGAGTTATATTAGGAAATGCCTTTCCGCTTCCGTTTCCCTTTTCCCTGGAACAGATGGAAAGTTTCTTCTATATATACCTAATTGCAGGAAAAGTGGTGATAGAAGGATATAACCAGGCAAGAAACTTTTATACTAAAATTCTAAAAGAATCGACTTAATCAACCATCTTCACACATGCATCCAATAGCATTTCAGAACACAAGTTAATAACATTGAACAATCATTAGTTTTTACTAGCAAAAGAGCCTGTGCGTTGCAGCGGATATAAATGAATGCATTTCGCTACAGAGGAAACATCACAGAGCTAATTGTAAAGGTTTTTTTTGGCAATATTGAATAATCTCATATTACCTATGCGAATCAATAACAACAACTCGAGCGGTGAAAGGTGGCATTTTTTAAAATCATGGAACTCCATTTCATTTATGTTCCCATCATCAACGAAAATAAATATGGACAATCTGAAGATACTGTTTCCCAACCTAAAGACATCAGGATTATGGGCCGGAGTTATTTGTATACAGACAGTAGAGCAAAAAGTGAAGATAAGAGTGGGTGTTGACTGCATATTGTCGTTTAATGAATGTAATTAATGCAAATAGGGAAATATAGATCAATATATCCAAACTACCTCTTCAGGTGAGCATACATACCTTGACATCACTAGTAGTCTATGACAATGGTAGGATCCACTACGATAGCATCACAAATACAACTAATTTGAATTTTCAGTCACTAAGGCGACTGCGGGCATATATTTTCCATGCAAATGCTTGTATCTTCCATCCTCGGAATGAACACCTATAGCATCATCACTAGGAACTGTTTCTATTCTTGTTATCACGATGATACATTCATCAAGTATGAAAGATATCAAAACATCATATCCTCAAGTAACTTCAGGGCGAGATAATGATTCACAAACTGAAATAAGCTCCCTAATAGAGTTCACACGTACTTCCATACAAAAGTGTTGTATGCTATATCATAAAAACATGAGCATCACTATTCAGCGAGTTAAATAGTTGGATAGCACGATTGTTGTTCCTAATCATATATGGTTAAGTATCGTGTATGTCGCATGATTGGGAAGAATACCAATTCCCATCAATTGCAAGAAACTGTAAACATTGTCCATTTTGCTTGCTTGACAAAGGCCATTGAGCATCCAATTATAGATGTGCAAATCCGGCATCATCCAATTTTCTGCAAAATCCTGTATTATACTCAGAGCAGGCTCAATTTTTTCTTCTATAGACATGTGCTTGCTCTTCTCTTTCCCCTTGTGCTAAAATTTATTTGGGGCAGCAGTCTAAACAACACATACCTTGCTCCCTACAGTTTTGTAGCCAAAGATGGCCTCATGTCTCGACAATTTATATTTTGGCAAATGCCATTGACTAGTGTCGGTAATCATATCAGGTTCAACGTGGTTTCCCATCATCAGTTCAACAAGATCTAAACCTAATCTTATCTCTCCTTTCCTAAAGAACTGACTTATAAGCATTGTATAAATAACAGTCTGGGTTGCAAAACCTTCCTCCAATATTCTTTCCAGATAATAGAGAGCCTTGCTTATTTTTGTGGTCTTTAATCAACCCATTTATTAGGGCACCATAAGCATGGGAACTAGGTTGCAAACCTCGCTCTAGCATTTCAGCAAAAACGCCGCAGGCGTCCTTTGTATGCCCCATAACGGAATGTCCAAAGTGACGTGTTAACCTCATCAGGTATCAGTCCAGCCTTAATAATCTGGCATAGAGTAAACTCTGCTTCTTTAAGGCGCCTCATTCTGCAAAGGCATGTTACCATGGAAACATAATTGCAATAGAATGCTCTTGTCTGTCATTGGCCATATCATCAAATAGACCACGTGCACTGTCATCACCAATCTTACATTATGTGGTTACCACAATTGAATTCATGGACATATCAGATCTGACACCTCTGCTCTGCATAAGACTAATGAGTGTCCTAGCATAATCCTTGCGCTTTTGTCTACACAGACATTTTATCACAATGCTATATGTTAAGTCTGCAGGTTTACCGTCATAAGCCACCAACTAGTCTAATAGATAGTACGATACATCTAATCCACCCTCTAAGCACATGGAAATTATCATCATATATTGGAAACATCATCAATAGGGATAAGATTGCTTATCACCATCTCATTGAGAAGGCCCTTGGCCTCCTGCTGCAAACTCATGTTTGAGCAACCACTGGCCTGGGAAGAAATTTTCAGTAGCCAACTGTTGGGAAATGTAGCATGCAATTTCAAAAAAATTCCTACGCTCATGCAAGATCTATCTAGGAGATGCATAGCAAGGAGAGGAGGAGAGTGTGTCCACGTACCCTCGTAGACCGAAAGCGGAAGCATTTGACAACGCAGTTGATGTAGTTGAACTTCTTCTAACTCCGGCTGATCAAGCACCGAACATACGTCACCTCTGAGTTCTACACACGTTCGGCGCGATAACGTCCCTCACCTTCTAGATCTAGCAAGGTCTCGAGGAAGTAGATGAGTTCCATTAGCACGACGGTGTGGTAACGGTGATGGTGAAGTGACTCTCGCAGGGCTTCGCCTAAGCACCGCAAAACTATGACCGGGGGTGTAAACTATGAAGGGGGGCACCGCATACAGCTAAAAATTATTGGTGTGTGTTCTAGGCGCCCCTCCCCATGTATATGAAGGAAATATGCCCTAGAGGCAATAATAAAGTTGTTATTAATATTTCCTTATATCATGATAAATGTTTATTATTCATGCTAGAGTTGTATTCACCGGAAACTTAGTACATGTGTGAATACATAGACAAACAGAGTGTCCCTATTATGCCTCTACTTGACTAGCTCGTTAATCAAAGATGGTTAAGTTTCCTGACCATAGACATGTGTTGTCATTTGATGAACGAGATCACATCATTAGAGAATGATGTGATGGACAAGACTCATCTGTTAGCTTATCATAATGATCGTTTAGTTTTATTGCTATTGCTTTCTTCATGACTTATACATGTTCCTCTGACTATGAGATTATGCAACTCCAGAATACTGCAGGAACACCTTGTGTGCTATAAAATGTCACAATGTAACTGGGTGATAATAAAGATGCTCTACAGATGTCTCCGATGGTGTTTGTTGAGTTGGCATAGATCGAGATTAGGATTTGTCATTCCGTGTATCGGAGAGGTATCTCTGGGCCCTCTCGGTAATGTACATCACTATGAGCCTTGCAAGCAATGTGACTAATGAGTTAGTTGCGGGATGATACATTACAGAACGAGTAAAGAGACTAGCCGTTAACGAGATTGAACTAGGCATGATGATACCGATGATCGAATCTCGGGCAAGTAACATACCGATGACAAAGGGAATAACGTATGTTGTTATGCAGTTTGACCAATAAAGATATTCATAGAATATGTAGGAGCCAATATGAGCATCCAGGTTCCGCTGTTAGTTATTGACCGGAGATGTGTCTCGGTCATGTCTACATAGTTCTCGGACTCGTAGGGTCCGCACGCTTAACGTTTGATGATGATTTGTATTATGAGTTATGTGATTTGATGACTGAAGTTTGTTCAGAGTCCTGGATGAGATCACTGACATCACGAGGAGTCTCGAAATGGTCGAGAGGTAAAGATTCATATATTGGAAGGTTACATTCGGACGCCGAAATGGTTTCGGGAAGTTTCGGAGTATCGGGGGTTACTAGACCCCCCCCGAGGGGAAGTGGTGGGCCTTCATGGGCCTTAGTGGAAAGGAGAGGAGGGCCGCAAGGGAGGCCGCCCCCAATGGCCAGTCCGAATTGGACTAGGGAGGGGGCGGCGCCCCCTCTTTCCTTCTCCCTTCCTCCTCCTTCCCTCTTGGAAAGGAAGGGGATTCCAACTAGGATTGGGAATCCTAGTTGGACTCCCCAATGGCGTGTGCCCCCTATGGCCGGCCTCCTCCTCCCCCTCCTTTATATATGTGGGAAGGGGGGCACCCCAAAGCACAACAGAAAATCTCTTAGCTGTGTGCGGTGCCCCCCTCCACAGTTTACTACCTCAGTCATATCGTCGTAGTGCTTAGGCGAAGCCCTGCGCCGGTAACTTCATCATCACCGTCGCCATGCCGTCGTGCTGACAGAACTCTCCCTCGTCATCAACTCGATCAAGATCTCGAGGGACGTCATCGTGCTGAACGTGTGCTGAACATGGAGGTGCCGTGCGTTCGGTGCTAGGATTGGTTGGATCGTGAACACGTTCGACTACATCAACCGTGTTGCTAAACGCTTTCGGTCTATGAGGGTATGTGGACAGACTCTCCCCTCTTGTTGCTATGCATCTCCTAGATAGATCTTGCGTGATCGTAGGAAATTTTTGAAATACTGCGTTCCCCAATAGTGGCATCCGAGCCAGGTCTATGCGTAGATGTTATATGCACGAGTAGAACACAAAGAGTTGTGGGTGATAATAGTCATACTGCTTACCACCAACATCTTACTTTGATTGGGTGGTATTGTTGGATGAAGCGGCCTGGACCGACATTACATGACCACGTTCATGAGACTGGTTCTACCGACGTGCTTCGCACACAGGTGGCTAGCGGGTGTCTATTTCTCTAACTTTAGTTGAATCAAGTTTGACTATGACCGATCCTTGTTGAAGGTTAAAACATCACACTTGATGAAAAATCGTTGTGGTTTTGATGCGTAGGTAAGACCGGTTCTTGCTAGAAGCCCATAGCATCCACGTAAAACTTGCAACAACAAAGTAGAGGACATCTAACTTGTTTTTGCAGGGCATGTTGTGATGTGATATGGTCAAGACGTGATGAGATATAAATTGTTGTATGAGATGATCATGTTTTGTAGAAGTTATCGGCAACTGGTAGGAGCCTTATGGTTGTCACTTTATTGTATGAAATGTAATCGCCATGTAATTGCTTTACTTTATCACTAAGCGGTAGCGATAGTCGTAGAAGCAATAGTTGGCGAGATGACAACGATGCTACGATGGAGATCAAGGTGTCAAGCCAGTGAGGATGGAGATCATAACTGTGCTTTGGAGATGGAGATCAAAGGCACAAGCTGATGATGGCCATATCATGTCACATATTTTGATTGCATGTGATGTTTATCCTTTATGCATCTTATTTTTCTTAGTACGACGGTAGCATTATAAGATGACCCCTCACTAAATTTCAAGGTACAAGTGTTCTCCCTGAGTATGCACCATTGCTAAAGTTCGCCGTGCTGAGACACCACATGATGATCGGGTGTGATAAGCTCTTCACATACAACGGGTGCAAGCCAGTTTTGCATGTGCAGAATACTCGGGTTAAACTTGATGAGCCTAGCATATGCAGATATGGCCTCGGAACACTAAGACCGAAAGGTTGAACATGAATCATATAGTAGATATGATCAACATAGTGATGTTCACCATTGAAAACTACTCCATCTCACGTGATGATCAGACATGGTTTAGTTGATATGGATCACGTGATCATTTAGATGACTAGAGGGATGTCTATCTAAGTGGGAGTTCTTAAGTAATATGATTAATTGAACTTTAATTTATCATGAACTTAGTACCTGATAGTATTTGCATGTCTATGTTGTTGTAGATCAATGGCCTGTGCTACCGTTCCCTTGAATTTTAATGCGTTCCTAGAGAAAGCTAAGTTGAAAGATGATGGTAGCAACTACACGGACTGGGTCCGTAACTTGAGGATTATCCTCATTGCTGCACAGAACAATTACGTCTTGGAAGCACCGCTAGGTGCAAGACCCGCTGCAGGAGCAACTCTGGACGCTGTGAACGTCTGGCAGAGCAAAGCTGATGACTACTCGATAGTTCAGTGTGCCATGCTTTACGACTTAGAATCGGGACTTCAATGACATTTTGAACATCATGGAGCATTTAAGACGTTCCAGGAATTGAACTTAATATTTGAAGCAAATGCCCGAATTGAGAGATATGAAGTCTCCAATAAGTTCTATAGCTGCAAAATGGAGGAGAATGGTTTTTTCAGTGAACATATACTCAGAATGTCTGGGTACCACAACCACTTGACTCAACTGGGAGTTAATCTTCCTGATGATAGTGTCATTGACAGAGTTCTTCAATCATTGCCACCAAGCTACAAAAGCTTCTTGATGAACTATAATATGCAAGGGATGGATAAGACAATTCCCGAGCTCTTCGCAATGCAAAAGGATGCAGAGGTAGAAATCAAGAAGGAGCATCAAGTGTTGATGGTTAACAAGACCACTAGTTTCAAGAAAAAGGGCAAAGGTAAGAAGGGAACCTTCAAGAAGAACGACAAGCAAGTTGCTGCTCAAGTGAAGAAGCCCAAGTCTGGACGTAAGCCTGAGACTGAGTGCTTCTACTACAAAGGGACTGGTCACTGGAAGCGGAACTGCCCCAAGTATTTGGCGGATAAGAAGGATGGCAAAGTGAAAGGTATATTTGATATACATGTTATTGATGTGTACCTTACTAATGCTCGTAGTAGCGCCTAGGTATTTGATACTGGTTATGTTGCTCATATTTGCAACTCGAAACAGGGGCTACGGATTAAACGAAGATTGGCAAGGACGAGGTGACGATGCGCGTGGGAAATGGTTCCAAAGTCAATGTGATCGCCGTTGGCACGCTACCTCTACATCTACCGTCGGGATTAGTTTAGACCTAAATAATTATTATTTGGTGCCAGCGTTGAGCATGAACATTATATCTGGATCTTGTTTGTTGTGAGACGGTTATTCATTTAAATCAGAGAATAATGGTTATTCTATTTATATGAGTAATATCTTTTATGGTCATGCACCCTTGATGAGTGGTCTATTTTCGTTGAATCTCGATTGTAGTGATACACATATTCATAATATTGAAACCAAAAGATGCAAGGTTAATAATGATAGTGCAACTTATTTGTGGCACTGCCGTATAGGTCATATTGGTGTAAAGCCCAAGAAGAAACTCCATGTTGATGGGCTTTTGGAATCACTTGAATATGAATCACTTGATGCTTGCGAACCATGCCTCATGGGCAAGATGACTAAGACTCCGTTCTCCGGAACAATGGAGCGAGCAACTGACTTATTGGAAATAATACATAATGATGTATGCGGTCCGATGAGTGTTGAGGCTCGCAGTAGGTATCGTTATTTTCTGACCTTCACAGATGATTTGAGCAGATATGGGTATATCTACTTGATGAAATATAAGTCCGAAACATTTGAAAAGTTCAAAGAATTTCAGAGTGAAGTGGAAAATCATCATAACAAGAAAATAAAGTTTCTACGATCTGGTCGTGGAGGTGAATATTTGAGTTATGAGTTTGGTCTTCATTTGAAACAATGTGAAATAGTTTCGCAACTCACGCCACCTGGAACACCATAGCATAATGGTCTGTCCGAACGTCGTAACCGTACTTTATTAGATATGGTGCGATCTATGATGTCTCTTACTGATTTACCGCTATTGTTTTGGGGTTATGCTTTAGAGACGGCTGCAGTCACGTTAAATAGGGCACCATCTAAATCCGTTGAGATGACACCATATGAATTGTGGTTTGGCAAGAAACCTAAGCTATAATTTCTTAAAGTTTGGGGCTGCGATGCTTATGTGAAAAAACTTCAACTTGATAAGATCGAACCCAAATCGAAGAAATGTGTCTTCATAGGATACCCAAAGGAAACTATTGGGTACATCTTCTATCACAGATCCGAAGGCAAGATATTCGTTGCTGAGAATGGATCCTTTCTAGAGAAGGAGTTTCTCTTGAAAGAAGTGAGTGGTAGGAAGTAGAACTTGATGAGGTAATTGTACCTTCTCCCTTATTGGAAAGTAGTTCATCACAAAAATCAGTTTCAGTGATTCCAACACCAATCAGTGAGGAAGCTAATGATGATGATCATGAAACTTCTGATCAAGTTACTACAGAACCTCATAGGTCAAACAGAGTACGATCCACACCAGAGTGGTACGGTAATCCTGTTCTGGAGGTCATGTTACTTGACCATAACGAACCTACGAACTATGAGGAAGCAATGATGAGCCCAGATTCCGCGAAATGGCTTGAGGCCATGAAATCTGAGATGGGATCCATGTATGAGAACAAAGTGTGGACTTTGATTGACTTGCCCGATGATCGGCAAGCCATAGAAAATAAATGGATCTTCAAGAAGAAGACTGGCGCTGACGGTAATGTTACTGTCTACAAAGCTCGACTTGTTGCGAAAGGTTTTCGACAAGTTCAAGAAGTTGACTACGATGAGACCTTCTCACCCGTAGCGATGCTTAAGTCTGTCCGAATCATGTTAGCAATTGCCGCATTTTATGATTATGAAATTTGGCAAATGGATGTCAAAACTGCATTCCTTAGTGGATATCTTAAAGAAAAGTTGTATATGATGCAACCAAAAGGTTTTATCGATCCTAAAGGTGCTAACAAAGTGTGCAAGCTCCAGCGATCCATTTATGGACTGGTGCAAGCCTCTCGGAGTTGGAATATACGCTTTGATAGTGTGATCAAAGCATATGGTTTTATATAGACTTTTGGAGAAGCCTGTATTTACAAGAAAGTGAGTGGGAGCTCTGTAGCATTTCTAATATTATATGTGGATGACATATTGTTGATTGGAAATAATACATAATTTCTGGATAGCATAAAAGGATACATGAATACATTTTTTTTCAATGAAAGACCTTGATGAAGCTTCTTATATATTGGGCATCAAGATCTATAGAGACAGATCAAGACGCTTAATTGGACTTTCACAAAGAACATACCTTGATAAAGTTTTGAAGAAGTTCAAAATGGATCAGTCAAAGAAAGGGTTCTTGTCTGTGTTACAAGGTGTGAAGTTGAGTCAGACTCAATGCCCGACCACTGCAGAAGATAGAGATAAAATGAAAGTCATTCCCTATGCCTCAGCCATAGGTTCTATCATGTATGCAATGCTGTGTACCAGACCTGATGTGTGCCTTGCTATAAGTTTAGCAGGGAGGTACCAAAGTAATCTAGGAGTGGATCACTGGACAGCGGTGAAGAACATCCTGAAATACCTGAAAAGGACTAAGGATATGTTTCTCGTTTATGGAGGTTACAAAGAGCTTGTCGTAAATAGTTATGTTGATGCAAGCTTTGACACTGATCTGGATGACTCTATGTCACAAACCGGATACGTATTTATATTGAATGGTGGAGCTGCCAGTTGGTGCAGTTCCAAGAAGAGCGTCGTCGCGGGATCTACGTGTGAAGTGGAGTAGATAGCTGCTTCGGAAGCAGCAAATGAAGGAGTCTGGATGAAGGAGTTCATATCCGACCTAGGTGTAATACCTAGTGCATCGGGTCCAATGAAAATCTTTTGTGACAATACTGGAGCAATTGCCTTGGCGAAGGAATCCAGATTTCACAAGAGAACCAAACACATCAAGAGATGCTTCAATTCCATCCGCGATCAAGTCAAGGAGGGAGACATAGAAATTTGCAAGATACATACGGATCTGAATGTTGCAGACCCGTTGACTAAGCCTCTCTCACAAGCAAAACATGATCATCACCAAGACTCCATGGGTGTTAGAATCATTACTATGTAATCTAGATTATTGACTCTAGTGCAAGTGGGAGACTTAAGGAAATATGCCCTAGATGCAATAATAAAGTTGTTGTTTATATTTCCTTAGATCGTGATAAATGTTTATTATTCATGCTAGAATCTTATTAACCGGAAACTTAGTACATGTGTGAATACATAGACAAACAGAGTGTCCCGAGTATGCCTCTACCTGACTAGCTCGTTAATCAAAGATGGTTAAGTTTCCTGACCATAGACATGTGTTGTCATTTGATGAACGGGATCACATCATTAGAGAATGATGTGATGGACAAGACCCATCCGTTAGCTTAGCATAATGATCGTTTAGTTTTATTGCTATTGCTTTCTTCATGACTTATACATGTTCCTCTGACTATGAGATTATGCAACTCCCGAATACCGGAGGAACACCTTGTGTGCTATCAAATGTCACAACGTAACTGGCTGATTATAAAGATGCTCTACAGGTGTCTCTGATGGTGTTTGTTGAGTTGGCATACATATTGAGATTAGGATTTGTCACTCCGTGTATCGGAGAAGTATCTCTGGGCCCTCTCGGTAATGTACATCGCTATGAGCCTTGCAAGCAATGTGACTAATGAGTTAGTTGTGGGATGATACATTATAGAACGAGTAAAGAGACTTGCCGGTAATGAGACTGAACTAGGTATGATGATACCGATGATCGAATCTCGGGCAAGTAACATACCGATGACAAAGGGAATAATGTATGTTGTTATGCGGTTTGACCGATAAAGATCTTCGTAGAATATGTAGGAGCCAATATGAGCATCCAGGTTCCTCTATTGGTTATTGACCGGAGATGTGTCTCGGTCATGTCTACATAGTTCTCGAACCCGTAGGGTCCGCATGCACGTTCGATGACGATTTGTATTATGAGTTATGTGATTTGATGATCGAGGTTTGTTCGGAGTCCCGATGAGATCACGAACATGATGAGGAGTCTCGAAATGGTCGAGAGGTAAAGATTCATATATTGGAAGGTTACATTCGGACACCGGAATGGTTTCGGGAAGTTTCGGAGTACCGGGGGTTACTGGACCCCCCACCCCCCCGGGGAAGTGTTGGGCCTTCATAGGCCTTAGTGGAAAGGTGAGGAGGGCCGCAAGGGAGGCGCCGCGCCCCCCATGGCCAGTCCGAATTGGACCAGGGAGGGGGTGGCGCCCCCCTCTTTCCTTCTCCCTTCCTCCTTCCCTCTCTCCCTCTCTTAGAAAGGAAGGGGACTCCAACTAGGATTGGGAATCCTAGTTGTACTCCCCTATGGCGCGCACACCCTATGGCCGGCCTCCTCCTCCACCTCCTTTATATATGTGGGCAGGGGGGCACCCCAAAGCACAACAGACAATCTCTTAGCCATGTGCGGTGCTGAGGGAGTCCTGGACTAAGGGGTCCTCAGGCGGTCGACCTGTTGGACATGGGCCGGACTATTGGGCCATGAAGATACAAGATAGAAGACTTTCTCCCGTGTTCGGATTGAACTCTCCTTTGCGTAGATGGCAATCTAGGTGGCTGGATGTACTATTTCCTTTCTATGTAACCGACTTTGTACAACCCTAGTTCCCTTCGGTGTTTATATAAACCGAAGGGTTTAGTCCGTAGGGACAATCATAATCAGATAGGCTAGGCTTCTAGGGTTTTAGCCATTACGATCTCGTGGTAGATCAACTCTTTTAACCCCCATTCTCATCAATATTAATCTAGCAGGACGTAGGGTTTTACCACCATAGAGAGGGCCCAAACCTGGGTAAACATTGTGTTCTCTGTCTCCTGTTACCATCAACCTCAGACGCACAGTTCGGGACTCCCTACCCGAGATCCGCTGGTTTTGACACCTACATTGGTGATTTCATTGAGAGTTCCACTGTGACGTGGAAGTCAGGGTTGATGGCTCGCCTCGTGATCAAGAACAACATCACCGCCGATGGAGCCCTAGCCTCAGGCCAAACCCTCGGGTTGGGTGGCTTTATCATGACCGCCTATTTGGCCGGTGAGCCGACAATGACTTCTAGGGTCATTGAAAATCGCCTCCGAATTGACTCCGAATACTCCAAACAGATGGATCCAACGGAATTATCGTCCTTGAATGAACTCCTAGATCGCATTGCCGCCTTGGGGGTCGCTACAGACTACGGTCGGATTAGGCTTAAACCTGATCAGAGAGAAATCAAATCTCCATCGATCACCCATCAGATAGCGGTAGTGGAGGAGCAAAACAACAACTCTCCCTCTATACTGAGGACGAACTATGTTCGGATCTATGAGCTCGAGGAGCCAGTACCTGTCCACAGAACGACATGCCTTGTCCTCCGAACTTGGAATGAGACGGTAGACCTGAAAAATTGGTCGATCTCCCGGAGCCTGAACTATTCAGCTCGGAAATTTCTCAAACTTCGGATCCCAAATTGGGTCAGGGTTCGGACTTAAATCCACCCACCCACCCAGATATACATGATCTCACATACCTACGGCAGCAGTCTCAGGAAACACTCCATCACTTTTGGGCCAGATTCATCCTTGTCAAGAACAAGATCAATGATTGCCGTGATAAAGACGCGATATCAATATTCCACAATAATTGTACACACGAAGGAATCCTCAACGCTATCAACCGCCGTCGCGTATTACACTTCGCCGACTTGGCAACCATAGTCTAGAAGTACTGCGCAATGGAAAGCGCCTGGAAAACTCAGGCAACTCGTTGGGAACCGCCAGCTCCCACTCAACCTTCCGTTTGGACAAAAAGGATGCACCCTCATGGGGCGCCCAACACAGCAGTAAAGAAATCCAAACCCATTACGGGGCTCGGAACCGTTCTGGAGGGATGGCTCGATAGGCCGTGCAAAATACACACAACACCGGATACCATACCTACCCACAGCCTTAGAGCATGTTGGATACTCCAGCAAGTGGCCAAGAGTAGAGAGGATATCCTCACCAAAAATACCTCGGAACAACTCCCCCCGTAACACAACGACCGCAGAGTATTGATGGTCTTCGAGACTTTCGCTTCAAACAATCGGTGCAAAAGGGCACTCCGCGACCTCGCCGAAGTCTGTCAAGTCGCAACAATAAATCCTTGGAAGGACATGGCCATAATTTTCAATGCTAGTGATGAACCAAAAACCCGGTCAGTCCGGGCACCAGCCGCCTTGGTCCTCAATCCAATTGTGGACGGCTTTCGACTCACGACGGTACTCATGGACGGCAACAATAGATTAAACCTCATCTATGAGGATACACTCAGTAAAATGGAAATAGACAGGAGCCGTATCGAGCAAAGTAGCACGACCTTCCAAGGAATTATTCCCAGTCGAGAGGCACGATGCACGGGAAAAATCACACTTGACGTGGTATTCGGCACGCCGGAGAACTATCGGTCCGAAGAGATAACCTTCCAAGTGTCCCCTTTCAACAATGGATACCACGCCCTATTGGGGCGAGATGCATTCACATGCTTTGAAGCCATACCTCATTACGGGTATATGAAGCTCAAAATGCCCGGGCCCAACGGTATTATCACTCTCGCTAGTGATTCGGATATAGCCCTTCGCGCCGAAAACAAAACAACCTCCCTGGCCCTTGAGGCACTCTCTGAGGCCCTTGCGACCGAAGAGTTAACCGCATTATTGCTCAACGGTGGATAAGGACGACGTAATCCTCGACAAGCGCTCCAAATCCACCTCCTTCAAACCAGCAAATGAAATAGTCAAATTTCAAGTCCACCCGACGGACCCAAAGAAGACATCCTCCATCGGTGCATAGCTGGACCCAATGGTGGATGCTGCACTACGAGCGTTCCTACGCATGAACTGGGACATATTTGCCTGGCACCTTCTGATATGCCAGGAATCCCATGCAGGTTGGCTGAGCACAGCCTTAATATATTGAAGGGATACAAGCCAGTTAAGCAAACACTACGACGCTTTTCCGAACCCAAACGACAAGCTATGGGGGAGGAGCTAGCCAAGCTAATTGAGGCTGGATTCATCAGATAAATAAAACATCCGGACTGGCTAGCAAACCTAGTGATGGTACCAAAGAAGGATAAATCCTGGCGCTTGTGCGTCGATTTCAAATACCTCAACAAAGCTTGCCCTAAGGATCCATTCCCCCTCCCTCGCATCGATGAAATTATTGATTGCACTGCAGAACACAACTCACTGTGTTTCCTCGACGCGTATTCCGGATACCATCAAATTAAAATGAAGGAATCCGACCAAGCCGCAACGGCATTTATTACCCCGTACAGGCCTTTCTGCTTCAACACTATGCCCTTTGGGCTCAAAAACGCTGGCGCCACCTACCAACGCATGATTCAAACATGCCTAGAGAAACAAGTCGGCAAGACAGTTTAAGCATATCTGGAATGTCGTCATCAAGACTAAGAGCGTCGAGTCATTAATAGATGACTTATGTCTCACATTCGACAATCTCCGGACATATGACATTAAGCTCAATCCGGAAAAATGTGTTTTCGGCGTCCCCTCTGGAAAACTACTAGGCTTCATTGTTTCCAGTAGAGGAATTGAGGAAAATCAAGCCAAAATCCGAGCTTTATCACAACTAGCTACACCAACATACCTTAAACAGGTCCAAAAACTAGCTGGATGTGTGGTAGCTTTAAGCCGCTTTATCTCCAGACTAGGAGAAAAAGCATTGCCACTTTATCGACTTCTCCGATGCACCGATCACTTCGAGTGGACAATTGCAGCAATGGCCGGATTGGAAGAAATAAAGGCTCTTTTAGCAAGCAACCCAATCCTAGCCGCGCCAAGCGTCAGCGAACCAATGTTATTATACATATCTACAACACACTAGGTGGTGAGCGTAGTACTCGTCGTCGAACGAGAGGAGGACGGACACAAATTCCCGCTCCAGAAGTCGGTATACTACGTATCTACTGTCCTAACTCCATGCAAATCCTGGTACCCTCATTATCAAAAGATAGCATACACGGTCTTCATGGCATCCCGGAAGCTACGACACTATTTCCAAGAGTGTTCGATCACGGTGGCTTTCGAAGTTCCACTGAATGACATAATAAACAATCGCGACGCCACGGGCCGGATTGCCAAGTGGGCCATTGAATCCCAAGTGCTGGCAAACTTCGTCGCCGAATGGACAGAAGCCGAACTCCCTAAAGAGTATGACACATATTCCAACTGGGTCATGCACTTCGATGGTTCCAAAATGCTGGCGGGCTTAGGGGCGGGCTTTGTCTTAACATCCCCCACCGGAGATACAGTTCAGTACGTACTCCAAATATTATACCCAGACTCCAACAATGCAGCCGAATACGAGGCCTTATTACATGGTCTTCGGATGGCTGTCTCCATGGGCACACAACGCCTGGAAGTGCGCGGGGACTCGAACCTCGCGATATCTCAAATAAATGGAGATTTTGATGCCAAGGATCCAAAGATGGCGGCCTACTGTAACGCCGTTGTCAAAATGTCGGCTCGGTTCGAGGGGCTCGAGTTTCACCATGTGGCTCGAGAAAGTAATCAAGCGGCGAATGTCCTTGCTTGCATCGGCGCCAAGCGCGACCCCGTCCCACCTAACAACTCTTTGGAAAGGCTTTTTAAGCCATCTGTGGTGTGGCAAGGGGAGAGCGGCAACATCAGTCTGGATCCGACCATAACCCCAGATTTCGAGCATACCGATATCATAGGAGGCTTAGCCACCGAAATAACGTCGTCGGCCCATCTTATCATGGCAATCACTGCCCCATGGACCGAATCCTTCTTGGCCTACCTCAATAGGCGAGAACTCTCTGAGGATCAGAATGAGGCTCGCTGCATTGTTCGGCGTTCGAAAGCCTATAAGGTCCACTAAGGAGAACTCTACAAGAAAAGCGCTACCGGAGTACTTCAAAGATGTATCTCCGAGGAAGAGGGGCGGCAGCTCTTGGCTGAGATTCATGCCGGTCTTGGTGGTCACCATGCCGCAGCTCGAGCCCTTGTAAGCAAGGCTTTCCGTACAGGCTTCTACTGGCCGACGACCCGAGTAGATGCTCAGGACCTTGTCCAATGTTGCGTCGGATGCCAAATTTTCGCCAACCAAAGCCATATGCCACCCACTGCTCTACAAACAATCCCCATCACTTGGCCTTTCGCGGTCTGGGGGCTTGACATGGTTGGACCCCTTAAAGGAGGCACCCATAAGAAAAAAAAATCTGCTAGTCATGGTAGATTAGTTCACTAAGTGGATAGATGCCAAACCAGTTAAAACGACCGAAGCTGGACCAGTGATAGACTTTATATCCGGTGTTGTGCACCGTTACGGTGTCCCACATAGCATCATCACCGACATTGGCTCTAATTTTACAGCCGATGAGGTGAAAGCCTGGTGTGCTAATCTAGGCATTAAGCTCGATTACGCCTCCGGCTATCATCCGCAAACAAACGTTCAAGTCGAACGAGCCAATGGTCTTATTATGAGCGGCATCAAACCCAGGCTAGTGCGGTCTTTGAAAGAATCAGACAAGCACTGGGTTGAGGATCTCGACTCCGTACTCTGGGGGCTGCGGACCATGCCCAATCACAGTACCGGATATACACCTTTCTTCATGGTGTACGGTGCAGAGGCTATGTTACCCTGCGACATTATTCTTGACTCACCTCGAGTGCGCATGTACGAAGAGAGAGATGCCGAGCTTGATCAGCAGGACAACTTAGATGCCCTGGAGGAGGAGCACGATGTTGCAAAAGCCCGTTCCACATTTTATCAACAGTAGGCCCGCAGATATCAAAGCAGAGAAGTACGGGCTAAGACTTACAATGTTGGCGAATCCGTTCTACGCTTGCCGTAGAAGAAAAAGGACAAACTCAAGCCCAAGTGGGAGGGTCCCTTCATCATTGACGAAGTTCTCACTAGAGGAGCGTACTGCCTGCGTGATGCATCAGACAACCGGCTCAAACCAAACCCCTGGAATGCGGCCAGACTCCAAAGATTCTATGCCTAGCGCCGAACCCTTCGTTTGCTTCCTCCTCCCTATTTTTTACATTATTTTTATCATCTCTTTTCGCCCTCTTTTATTAGCCTTAAAGCTTTCGTGCGGCTAAACCATACACCTATGACGTACACACTCTCAAATGTGTACGTCCATTATACCTGGGGGCTTCTTGCACAGAAGCTTATTATCGTTATTTTTCGAGCATCAAGCTCATCACATATGTGTTTTTCCTCATATGTACCTTTTCTTCGCCATTATATGAATCGATATGACATAAGTTTTGGCCAAGCTGGGTTGCCTAGCTCCTGTGCTTATGCCCTACGTTCCCGTTAGTTCGGCTAGGGCATAAAGGGAGCACCTCTGCGATTGTTACTGCCGGGTCATCCGGATGTGTACCTCAGACTGGGTGAAGCCGAAAGCTAGCGTTTTTAAGGGAATATTCGGTCGGCGGACTAAAGATGTTTTAAATTTCTTCCACTATGAACCGCCAGATGTTACCTATACTGCGATGTTTTCAATCATAGTTCGGACATGCATATTAACGCATGCACACCCAGGGAAAGGAACCCTTAACGGAACTATTCTCTCTGGAAGCTGTTTCTTACAATCACAATGTAATATAACATAGCTAGCCGGATACAACTTGTCTATTCAAGCAACTATGACCCCTACGCCTGGTTTCCATGCACACCCCGGTCTATTTTACTGCTCGAGTATTCGGAAAAACTCCGCACCTTCTAGTCCAGAGGTCGAAGCGAAAAGGTCGGACATGACAATCGTTTTACAATCCGGCTAGGAACAAATATATTAAGGAAAGTACATAGTCACTTGGACTCAAAAACTTCCTCCTCTATACCGTCCAATAGGCTATCTAGCTTACAATCATGTTGGGAATATTTGGTAGCTACTTCTACTTGGTCATATACCAAATTCACGGGAATTTCTATCCCATCTGACCTCAACGGTCCGACCCGGGCCATATGATTCAGATCAAGCTTGGTATACCATGTTTTTACCATGGCCCAGGCCTCTTGCGCACCTTCACGGCAGGATGATATCTTCCATAATCGAATACGCCGCCGTGACCCTTTAAACAACTCCACGAGCTCCGCCATACCTCCTGGAGGAGAGATGGATGGCCATAAAGCCTTGGCAACACTATGCATTGCTTGCCGAACTCGCTCGTGCATCTGGGACAGCTCTTGTAGCAGGTCGCCTTGAGATCCGGACATTTCTTCCTCGGGACGGCCAGTTAGCATACCTGCAGACATAAATCTGTCAGCTCCGGCCCTCGCCGAATTATAGGGAGGCAAGTTTGAAAAGCATACTGAATATGCCGCCTTGTAGCCTCTTATTCTCCTTGATGGCTTCAGCTAGTTGGGCATGAACATCTTTTAGTTCTTCGTCTAGTTGGGTATGGGAGTCCTGCAGCTTGTTCCTCTCATCCCTGACCTGCATTAGCACACGCTCACCTGCCGCATGTTGCCTTTTGGCCTCTTGTTCACTAGCCTGGGCGTCCTTCAATTTCCCTCTCAGTTTCTCTACTGCTTCTGTCAGCAGAAACACAATAGTGTTAATATAAATGGTATATGATTATACTTCTTTCCACTTGGGAGAAACATTACCAGGTGGTGCCTCCTTGGATTTTTCCAATTCGGTGGTAGCCGCAGTTAGTTGAGTCTGACATTTTTCCAGCTCTTGAGACAGCAGGCTATTCTTCTCCATAAGTGCCTGATTATACAATGATCCTTAAGTCAGTTGTATCACCTGCTTTAAGTCTCGGGGGCTACTGGTGTATGATTATTAAATCTACACTTACCCGCATATCTTTTAGATGCTGGTCCGTGGCTCTGGCAAGCCCATCCCGAGCTGTTCGGATGTACGCATCGGCCGAGCTGAAGGCATCAAATGCCTCCTTTGAAAAGCCGGGGTCATGGAGAGCGGCCCTCCGACGATGATGATTCATGGCGCTCTCCACTTCAGAGTTTGTGACGGACATATCGACCGAATCCTCTGTGGAAGGACAGTTTGGCGCCACTCCCGTGTGAGCCCTCGTCCTTAGGGCGGGGTCTGGAACCTGACTAGTGGAGGCACGACCGGTAGGGTCCCCGGACATAGTCCGGTGGACACTTCTCCTGATGGAATGCGGCAAATGGCATCACGATTTGATGTGGCGATCAGGAGATGTATTCTTGAAAAGAAAGCCTTACCTCTTTGATGAGGGTTCTGCCGTATTACCATTTGCCTTCCTCTTCGAAGATGTGCTCGGCGCGGGCGCCGCTCTCCTCGGAGACGCTTCTGGTGCACGTTGTGACATCAAGCACCTTCCCTTTGGAACACGAAATAGTGCGGTGGGTGAGGCATAATAAGGAAACTCTTTCGAAGAAGGTGTCTTTTAAATTACTTACATGCGAAGCAGGGAGGAGGCCGGGGTAATCGGCGGTGATGGGTACTTCCGTACCATCGTAGCTCGTTTGATAAAATACTCCATTCTCAAGCTCCACAAATATGTCCGGATCTTCTTCGAATCCGGGGTCAAGTTCTTGGTTGTGACCCTCCGGCTGGGGGCGGCGACGGGGGGGGGGGGGGGGGGGGGCTAGGGATCCCCTCGATAGCCTTCCACCATTCCTATTGCGAGTGGATAGGTTACTATTCATCAAAAATGATTCAGGGAGAGGAGTAAAAGGGTGGGATTAGAGCTTACCCAGCTAGGAGGATTATACATGGAAAATCCATCTCGACATTGGAGACGAGTGAACTCCTCCTTCTCCCCTTTGTATAGTTCGGCCAATATTTTGGCCAAAGCGGCGGGGGTTTTCGGACCCTTCCGACTGCAGTGTGAGGCGTCATCTTCCCCATTATAGTGCCACATGGAAAGCCCTCTATATTGGAGTGGTTGGACCCTCCGCACTATGGAGATCTCCATTACCTCTATTATTGATAATCCGGACTGGGCGAGCGTCTTAATCTTGCCCATCAATTGACTGACTTCCATGCTATCCTCCTCCTCGAGGCTCCGAGGACACCGGCTGTGGCATTTCTTCAACGGAGCGCGACCCATCTGGACTGGGTCAGGAAGAGCGACGTCGTCAATATAGAACCATTTGGAAGGTCACTCTTCAAAAGCCTTCTTCGGCGTGCCGGACAGGTATCCGGTCCCGGCGATACGCCACACTTCGGCTCCTCCCACTTTGAATATCGATCTCCCTTGATTACGAGGGATGAGGCAGAATAGTTTTCTCCATAATTCAAAATGGGCCTCACAGTCCAGGAATAGCTTGCATAGAGCAACGTAACCCGCGATGTGCAGGATGGAGGCGGGAGTGAAACTGTGCAGTTGGAGGCCATATGTAACGCCCTCGATGCGGCTATATCTCCTACGTGTCGAGGCACGACTTAGAGGCATAACCGCATTGAACGCAATGTCGCAAGTTAGGCAATCTTCACAACATCCCATGTAATATATAGATAATAAAAGGGGAGATACATAGTTGGCTTACACTCGGCATGTCAATCAAAGTACATAAATAGCATTACATCATTCAAACACTCATGGCCCGACTACGGCGCCAAAATAAAAGATCAACCCAACATGCGACACGGTCCCGATCGCCCCAACTGGGCACCACTACTGATCATCAGGGAAAGACACATAGTAACGGCGTGAGTCCTCGTCGAACTCCCACTTGAGCTCAAGCGCGTCATCTGGAACGGAGTCATCAGGCCCTGCATCTGGTTTGGAAGTAATCTGTGAGCCACAGGGACTCAGCAATCTCGCACCCTCGCGATCAAGACTATTTAAGCTTATAGGTAAGGCAAGGTAAAATATGTGGAGCTGCAGCAAGCGACTAGCATATATGGTGGCTAACCTGTTCGCAAAAGAGAGCGAGAAGAGAAGGCAAAGCGCGAACGAATAACTAGAGAACAACCTGCGGCAAGCATTACTCCAACACCGTGTTCACTTCCCGGACTCCGCCGAGAAGAGACCATCACGGTAACTCACACAGTTGATTCATTTTAATTAAGTTAAGGTTCAAGTTATCTACAACCGGACATTAACAAATTCCCATCTGCCCATAACCGCGGGCACGACTTTCGAAAGTTCAAATCCCTGCAGGGGAGTCCCAACTTAGCCCATGACAAGCTCTCACGGTCAACGAAGGAATAGACCTTCTCCTGAGACATTCCGATCAAACTCGGTATCCCGGTTCTACAAGACACTTCGACAAGTTAAAGCAAATCCAGCAACACCGCCCGAATGTGCCGACAAATCCCAATAGGGGCTGCACATATCTCGTTCTCAGGGCACACTCAGATTGTCCAAACTTCCGGTAGGCCAGCCTAGAGTTGCCCCTGGTGGCCACCGGTGGCTGACGAGGTGGACCAACACTCAGAGGAGCACTGGCCCGGGGGGGGGGGTGGGGGGGGGGGGGGGGGGGGGGGGGGGGGGGGGGGGGGGGGGGGGGGGGGTTAAATAAGATGACCCTTGGGCTCCGGAAACCCAAGGGAAAAAGAGGCTAGGTGGCAAATGGTAAAACCAAGGTTGGGCATTGCTGGAAAAGCTTTATTCAAGGCGAACTATCAAGGGGTTCCCATTATCACCCAACCGCGTAAGGAACGCAAAAATCCGGGAACATAACACCGATATGACGGAACTAGGGCGGCAAGAGTGGAACAAAACACTAGGCGAGAGGCCGAGCCTTCCACCCTTTACCAAGTATATAGATGCATTAAGATAACAAGGCAATATAATGATAACCCAACAAGTAAATAATGTTCCAACAAGGAACGGTCTCCAATCTTCACCTGCAACTAGCAACGCTATAAGAGGGGCTGAGCAAAGCGGTAACATAGCCAATCAACGGTTTGCTAGGACATGGTGGGTTAGAGGTTTGACATGGCAATTTGGGAGGCATGATAAGCAGGAGGTAGGCATCGTAGCATAGGCATAGCAAAAGAGCGAGCATCTAGCAAAGCAAAGATAGTAGTGATTTCAAGGGTATGATCATCTTGCCTGCGAAGTTGTCAGAGTTGACTGGATCCTCGAAAGCAAACTCAACGGGCTCCTCGTTAGCGAACTCGTCTCTCGGCTCTACCCAAACAAGACAAACAAGCAAACGGAACACAATCAACCACGTGCAAAGCTCAAACAACACGATGCAAACATGGTATGCTATGCGGGATGCGATATGTGATGCATATGCAAGATTTGGCAAGGAGAGAATGAACCTGGCCTCAACATGGAAATCCAAGTGTGCCACTGGAAAGGTGAGATGATTTCTCTTGAAAACGATATAAAGAACGCCGGAATCGGAGTCACGGTTTGGAAATGGCAAGCAATTTAAATATGGCACCGGTCTGCGATATACAGCAAGTAGCCATCTAAATGCAACAAGTTAAACATGATACAACACCCAAACATGACAACAAAATACATTGCAGGGATCCAATCATGATGCTTAACAAAAGATGAACACTGAGATACGGCCAATTCATCCATTAACAGGTTCAAACAAGCATGGCAAAAATGCATTTGGTAAACAGATTTCAGACTTAGTGAAAATTAACACTTGTCTGGAATTTCAGATCAGATAGCACACTTTGGAGTATGAAAACTATATGCTATAGGGCCTGAACATGGCAAAGTAAAGCATGGCATGGAGCTACTCAAAGATCATAACAAAAGTCCCTTAGTGACCTTGAGCCTAAAGGGATCAGAAAATACATTTGCAAGCATGTGAACATGGCAAAAACATAATCAGTTCTCAGACTTAGTGAAAACTGGAGCATGCAAAAACAGATATCAAGTAGGCATGTTTACGAGCTCGATGCACTCACTACAGAGCATGTCATGACAATCTAAGCATACACCCATCAAGAATACGCATTATAGAAGCTATACATGGCAAGGACAATAGCATAGCACGCATGGATCAACTACAACATCCTCGGCAAAATCGCTAACAAGTAGACAATCTGCCCAGATTCACGAAATAGCAAAAGTAGAGCTCGATTGACTCAAGCGAGGGTGCTCCATAATTGAGAACAAAGACATGGATGGATAGAGCACTACAAGGTTAACAAATCATCCTTACTGATCATCCTCAAAAGAGGCACGGATCACTAGGAAACAACATGAACATATGGTGTATTGATAAAATCAGTCCAAGGACTTAGTGGAAATGCTATGTCCCTGAAATCAGCATTAATGAATGCACCACTTTGCAAGCTTGTGCTAGTCACCACACACATCACAAAAATACATGGGTTTCACCTCTAGAAAGATGGCAAAGCATATAACAAAACATATGTAGAGCTCAGGGGAATATCATGCACACATTAATCATGGCAAAAAATGACTAATATCTAATTAGAGCAGTAGATCTGACAATTATCTCAAATAGCATTCTTCCAAGAACATTTCGGGCATCAAGATGAACTCAAATGAAAATGATGCTATGGGATGAAGTGATGTGCTCTCTGAGATGAACATTTTGATATGCTATATGCCCAAAATGGAGCTACGGATGCGGAGTTACGGCACGATGAACATAGCAAAAATAATTAGGGTTTCGGGGCAAAAGTCAACCGATCCGAAAACTGGATCCAGATCTTGCCCGGGGGCACTGTAGCAGCGGCGCGGTTCCCAAGGTTGGCCGGATGCATCGCCGGAGAAGAAGTCCGGCGGGGCGGAGGAGGTGCGGCCCGGGTGGCCGTGGGTGTCGCCGGCCGCGGCGGCGAGGGCTGCGTCAGCGGCGAGTGGCGGCGCGGCTGGCAGGCGGGGCGGCGGTCGGCGGCGGCTTGCGGCGCGGCGGCTGGCGAGGCGGCACGGCGGCCGGAGTGGCCGAACGTGGGGAAGAAGTGGGCGGCGCCGGCTGGGGCGGCTCGACCCAGTCGGGCGGCGGGAGGGCCGGCCACGGGCCTTGCGGGCCCGCGCGGTGCGGCGATGTGGGCACGAGCGGCGGCGTATCAGGCGGCGACAAGTGGCGGCGGCGGGTGGAAATGGACATGTCCGGCCGGACGAAAAAATGTCCGCCGGCGCGTGGAGACGAAGGGGACTAGGGTTTGCGCGAGGATTTCGGGGGAGGACCTATTTATAGGCATAGGAGGAGCTAGGAGAGTCCAAATGAGGTGCGGTTTTCGGCCACGCGATCGTTATCGAAAGCTCTAGATGATGGAGAGGGTTTTGGTGGGTTTTGGGCAAAAATGGAGGGGTGTTGGGATGCAACACACACGAGGCCTTCTCGGTCCCTCGGTTAACCGTTGGAGCATCAAACGAAGTCCAGATGGTATGAAACTTGACGGGCGGTCCACCGGTAGTAAAAAAAGGCCGCTTGGCAAGTGTCGGTCCAATCCGGAAATGTTTAATCCCCACACACGAAAGAAAGGTAGAAATGACCACCAGAGGAGAACGGAGCGCCGGAATGCAAAACGGACAACGGGGAAAATGCTCGGATGCATGAGATGAACACGTATGCAAATGCAATGCACATGATGACATGATATGAGATGCATGACAACGATAACAACACACGGAGACAAAAACCCGAACCCGAGAAAATAAAATAACTTAGCGCTGGAAACGGCAAGAGTTGGATTACATATTAGGTAAATCATATCCGTGGTGTTACAACACTCCACCACTACGAAAGGATCTCGTCCCGAGATCTAGGACTGGAAGAACGCCGGGTACTCAGAACGGAGGTGATCCTCGCGTTCCCAGGTGGCTTCACGGTCGGAATGGTGTGACGACTTGACTTTGAGGAATTTGATTGACTTGTTGCGAGTCTTGAGTTCAGTCTCTTCAAGAATAGCAACGGGGTGCTCACGATAAGAGAGATCTTCTTGGAGCTCAATGTCTTCGAAGTTGATGGTGCGATCAGGAGTCTTGAAGCACTTGCGGAGCTGCAAGACATGGAACACGTCATGCACATTTGCAAAGTTTGAAGGAAGCTCGAGTTGATAGGCGAGATCGCCTCTCTTGCTGACGATCTTTAGAGGTCCCACGTATCTAGGGGCAAGCTTCCCTTTGATACCGGAGCGACGAGTACCTTTCATTGGAGAGACGCGGAGGTAAACATGATCTCCGATCTCGAAAGCCAAATCACGGTGCTTACTATCATAGTAGCTCTTCTGGCGGGATTGGGCTGCTTTGAGGTTATCTTGAATGACTTTGCACATTTCCTCTGCCTCTGTGATTAAGTCATTACTGAGAAGCTGACGTTCACCACAAGGAAGGCAATCTTCCCACTTCATGCCGAAGGGGCATTGCCCGAACAGGTTCAAACAAGCATGGCAAAAATGCATTTGGTAAACAGATTTCAGACTTAGTGAAAATTAACACTTGTCTGGAATTTCAGATCAGATAGTACACTTTGGAGCATGAAAACTATATGCTACAGGGCCTAAACATGGCAAAATAAAGCATGGCATGGAGCTACTCAAAGATCTTACAAAAGTCCCTTAGTGACCTTGAGCCTAAAGGGATCAGAAAATACATTTGCAAGCATGTGAACATGGCAAAAACATAATCAGTTCTCAGACTTAGTGAAAACTGGAGCATGCAAAAATAGATATCAAGTAGGCATGTTTACAAGCTCGATGCACTCACTACAGAGCATATCATGACAATCTAAGCATACACCCATCAAGAATACGCATTATACAAGCTAGACATGGCAAGAACAATAGCATAGCATGCACGGATCAACTACAACATCCTCGGCAAAATCGCTAACAAGTAGACAAGCTGCCCAGATTCACGAAATAGCAAAAGTAGAGCTCGATTGACTCAAGCGAGGGTGCTCCATAATTGCAAACAAAGACATGGATGGATAGAGAACTACAAGATTAACAAATCATCCTTACTGATCATCCTCAAAAGAGGCACGGATCACTAGGAAACAACATGAACATATGGTGTATTGATAAAATCAGTCCAAGGACTTAGTGGAAATGCTATGTCCCTGAAATCAGCATTAACGAATGCACCACTTTGAAAGCTTGTGCTAGTCACCACACACATCACAAAAATACATGGGTTGCACCTCTGGAAAGATGGCAAAGCATATAACAAAACATATGTAGAGCTCAGGGGCATATCATGCACACATTAATCATGGCAAAAAATGACTAATATCTAATTGGAGCAGTAGATCTGACAATTATCTCAAATAGCATTCTTCCAAGAGCATTTCGGGCATCAGGATGAACTCAAATGAAAATGATGCTATGGGATGAAGTGATGTGCTCTCTGAGATGAACATTTTGATATGCTATATGCCCAAAACGGAGCTACGGATGCGGAGTTACGGCACGATGAACATAGCAAAAATAATTAGGGTTTCGGGGCAAAGGTCAACCGATCCGAAAACTGGATCCAGATCTTGCCCGGGGGCACTGTAGCAGTGGCGCGGTTCCCAAGGTTGGCCGGATGCATCGCCGGAGAAGAAGTCCGGCGGGGCGGAGGAGGTGCGGCCTGGGTGGCCGTGGGGGTGGCCGGCCGCGGCGGCGAGGGCGGCGTCGGCGGCGAGGTTGGCAGGCGGGGTGGCGGTCGGCGGCGGCTTGCGGCGCGCCGGCCGGCGAGGCGGCGTGGCAGCCGGAGTGGCCGGACGCGGGGAAGAAGTGGGCGGCGCCGGCTGGGGCGGCTCGGCCCAGTCGGGCGGCGGGAGGGCCGGCCACGGGCCTTGTGGGCCCGCGCGGTGCGGCGATGTGGGCACGGGCGGCGGCGTATCAGGCGGCGACAAGTGGCGGCGGCGGGGTGGAAATGGACATGTCCGGCCGGACGAAAAAATGTCCGCCGGCCCGTGGAGACGAAGGGGACTAGGGTTTGCGCGAGGATTTCGGGGGAGGACCTATTTATAGGCATAGGAGGAGATAGGAGAGTCCAAATGAGGTGCGGTTTTCGGCCACGCGATCGTGATCGAACGCTCTAGATGATGGAGAGGGTTTTGGTGGGTTTTGGGCCAAAATGGAGGGGTGTTGGGCTGCAACACACACGAGGCCTTCTCGGTCCCTCGGTTAACCGTTGGAGCATCAAACGAAGTCCAAATGGTACGAAACTTGACAGGCGGTCCACCGGTAGTAAAACAAGGCCGCTTGGCAAGTCTCGGTCCAATCCAGAAATGTTTAATCCCCACACACGAAAGAAAGGTAGAAATGACCACCGGAGGAGAACGGAGCGCCGAATGCAAAACGGACAACGGGGAAAATGCTCGGATGCATGAGATGAACACGTATGCAAATGCAATGCACATGATGACATGATATGAGATGCATGACAACGATAACAACACACGAAGACAAAAACCCGAACCCGAGAAAATAAAATAACTTAGCGCCGAAAACGGCAAGAGTTGGATTACATATTAGGTAAATCATATCCGGGGTGTTACACCATAATACTCCAGAAGTCCTCGGAGGAAGGGATGGATTGGAAATCCGACGCCTCTTATCAAGAAGGGAACGAAGCATACTCGTCCCCCCTGGACGGACTGGGGAAATTCTCTGCCTAAACCCCGCCGTTAAAGGACGTCAATCCTGCTCGGACAAGAACTAGATCCGCGGGAGGAAGGAACCGCTGTTTTTGCAGCTTCGTCAGCTGACCGTGAGATACGGAACATCTTTCCCAATCACCTTTTTAGGAGCCGTGGGGACGAGAGGAAGAGCTGGGAGCGCTAGCCTTGTTGGAGTGGTTCCTCCCAGCGAGCTCTGGGGATTTTTTTCGTAGGGTGTGGAATGGATCTGAGATCTAGTCTCTTTAAATAGGCACCTCTCTTGTATGGTCAGGGTGGTATGTGTAAAAATACCCCGACCTCTCGTATTCGCTCGCCACGTGGAAGCTGAAGTCAGGAAGGCGCGGAAGCCGATGGGAGCGACATTAAATGGAAAAGCCGAATACCGCTCTTTTAGTCAGGGACTTTGAAGTAATCAGAGGGGGAACCCGCCTTGCAATGTCGAAGACAATCTGCGCGCCGGACACCTCTTCATTGAAGTCTGGTTCGGGGGCTACTGGGGGAGTCCTGGACTAAGGGGTCCTCGGGCGGCCGGCCTGTTGGACATGGGCCGGACTATTGGGCCATGAAGATACAAGACAGAAGACTTTCTCCCGTGTCCGGATTGGACTCTCCTTTGCGTAGATGGAAAGCTAGGTGGCCGGATGTACTATTTCCTTTCTATGTAACCGACTGTGTACAACCCTAGTTCCCTCTAGTGTCTATATAAACCGGAGGGTTTAGTCCTTAGGGACAATCATAATCAGATAGGCTAGGCTTCTAGGGTTTTAGCCATTACGATCTCATGGTAGATCAACTCTTGTAACCCCCATACTCATCAATATTAATCTAGCAGGATGTAGGGTTTTACCTCCATCGAGAGGGACCGAACCTGGGTAAACATGGTGTTCCCTGTCTCCTGCTACCATCAACCTCAGATGCATAGTTTGGGACCCCCTACTCGAGATCCGTGGGTTTTGACACCGAAAGATGCCCCCTTCTATAGTTTACCGACTCGGTCATATCATCGTAGTGCTTAGGAGAAGCCATGCGTGGTAACTTCATCATCACCGTCGCCACACGCCGTCGTGCTGACGGAACTCTCCCTCGTCCTCAACTGGATCAAGAGCTCGAGGGACGTCATCGTGCTAAATGTGTGCTGAACACGGAGGTGTCGTACGTTCGGTGCTAGGATCGGCTGGATCGTGAATACGTTCGACTACATCAATTGCGTTACTAAACACTTCCGCTTTCGGTCTATGAGGGTACGTGGGCACACTCTCCCCTCTCGTTGCTATGTATCTCCTAGATAAATCTTGCATGATCGTAGGAAATTTTTGAAATACTGCGTTCCCAAACAGTATATATAGGTGGGAGGGGGAGGTGAGAAACCATGGGGCGCCCCAAGTAGGAGGAATCCTACTTGGGGACCTCCCAAATTCGGCCTCCCCCTTCCTTATTTCCGGATGGGGGAAAAGGAAGAGAGAAGGGAGGAAGGAAGGTGGGGCCAAACCCCCTCTTCCTTCTCCTATTCGGCCTCCTACCTAAGGGGGGGGGTGCCACCCCTTGTGAGCTTGTGTGCTCCCCTCTTATGGCCCATATGGACCATATCTTCCCCCGGGGGGTTCCGGTAACCCCCCTTGGTACTTCGATAAATACCCGATACTTTCCGGAACACTTTCGGTGTCCGAATAACATCGTCCTATATATCAATATTTACCTCTTGACCATTTCGAGACTCCTCATCATGTCCGTGATCTCATCCGGGACTCCGAATAACATTCGGTCACCAAATCACATTACTCATATAATTCTAAATCGTCATCGAACGTTAAGCGTGCGAACCCGTAGGTTCGAGAACTATGTAGACATGACCGAGACACCTCTCTGGTCAATAACCAATAGCGGAAACTGGATGCTCATATTGGTTCCTACATATTCTAGGAAGATCTTTATTGGTCGAACAGTTATGACAACATACGTTATTCCCTTTGTCATCGGTATGTTACATGCCCGAGATTCGATCGTCGTATCTTCATACCTAGTTCAATCTTGTTATCGGCAAGTCTCTTTACTCGTTCCGTAATACATCATCCCGCAACTAACTCATTAGTTACTTTGCTTGCAAGGCTTCTCATGTTGTGTATTACCGAGAGGGCCCAAAGATACCTCTCCGATACTCAGAGTGACAAATCCTAATCTCGATCTCTGCCAACCCAACAGATACCTTCGGAGATACCTGTAGAGCATATTTATAATCTCCCAGTTACATTGTAACGTTTTATAGCAAACTAGGCATTCCTCCGGTATCTGGGAGTTGCATAATCTCATAGTCGAAGGAATATGTATTTGACATGAAGAAAGCAATAGCAATAAAACTGAACGATCAATATGCTAAGCTAACGGGTGGGTCATGTCCATCACATCATTCTCCTAATGATGTGATCCCGTTTATCAAATGACAACTCATGTCCGTGGTTAGGAAACCTTAACCATCTTTGATCAACGAGCTAGTCAAGTAGAGGCTCACTAGGAACTCAGTGTTTGTCTATGTATTCACACGTGTATTAAGGTTTTCGATCAATAAAATGCTAGCATGAATAATAAACATTTATATTGAATAAGGAAATATAAAATAACAAATTTATTATTGCCTCTAGGGCATATTTCCTTCAGTCTCCCACTTGCACTAGAGTCAATAATCTAGATTACATTGTAATGATTTTAACACCCATGGAGTCTTGGTTTTGATCATGTTTTGCTCGTGGAAGAGGCTTAGTTAACGGGTTTGTAACATTTAGATCCATATGTATTTTGCAAATCTCTATGTCTCCCTCCTTGACTTGATCACAGATGGAGTTGAAGCGTCTCTTGATGTGTTTGCGAAAGTGCAACTATTCCCTGGGTGGTTTTGGTAATTCATAACAACATATAGCTCATTGAACTAATATCCATTCAAGTTGAATATTTTAGAAAGTTCAATGATTGTCATGGCATGGACTAGAGATGTGGACCCCTCAAAATTCTAAGGACAAATATTGGCAAAAGCTCAAGACTCTTCATTTCTATTTTAGTGATCCAAGATCACATTGATTCCATAGGAAATGCAAATACTATTAAAAGGGGATGAGGTGTTGCTTAATTGTCTACTTGCTCAAAATGCTTAGTGATATGCTCCAAAACCCTCAACCACTTTCTGAAATCCAAATATGTCCTAAACCAAAAGTCAAACTCAGCCCCACCGATTTGTTCCATCCGGCTCCACTGAGTTCACTTGACATAGCCATAGCCAAAAACCCTAATCAGTTCGGGCACACCGATAGGGATCGCGGTCTCACCGAGATGGGATTGCAAACTCTCTGTTTCCCTTCGTAACGTTTCGGTCTCACCGAAATGACCGATTGGTCCCACCGAGTTTGCAGTGCAAACTCTCTGTTTCCCTTTCGTAACATTTCGTTATCACCGAAAGGAGCGATCTATCCCACCGAGTTTGCCTGGCCAACTCTCTGTTAGCCTATTACTGAAATCGGTCTCATCGAGTTCGCATAATCGGTCAACCCGAGATGAGTTTTGCCCTAACCCTAGCTCATCGGTCTCACTGAGTTGATCATGTCAGTCCAACCGAAAAGCCTAATGTTCATATTTTGAACTGAATCGATCTCACCGAGTTTGACCGAGTTGGCTCAAATGTGTGTAATGGTTAGATTCTCCGTGGAGGCTGTATATACCCCTCCACCCTCCTCTCCATTTGAGAGAGAGCAATCGAAACATGCACACACTTCCACTACTCATTTTCTGAGAGACAACCACCTACTCATGTGTTGAGACCAAGACATTCCAATCCAACCACAAGAATCTTGATCTCTAGCCTTCCCCAAGTTTCTTCCACTCAAATCATCTTTCCACCATAGCCAAATATGTGAGAGAGAGTTGAGTGTTGGGGAGACTATCATTTGAAGCACAAAAGCAAGGAGTTCATCATCAACACACCATCTATTACCTTTTGGAGAGTGGTGTCTCCTAGATTGGTTAGGTGTCACTTGGGAGCCTCCATCAAGATTGTGGAGTTGAACCAAGGAGTTTGTAAGGGCAAGGAGATCACATACTTCGTGAAGATCTAACCAAGTGAGGCAAGTCCTTCGTGGGCAATGGCCATGGTGGGATAGACAAGGTTGCTTCTTTGTGGACCCCTTCGTGGGTGGAGCCCTCCGTGGACTCACGCAACCGTTACCCTTCGTGGGTTGAAGTCTCCATCAACGTGGATGTACGATAGCACCACCTATCGGAACCACGCCAAAAATCTCTGTGTCGACATTGCATTTGCCTTTCCAAACCCCTTCCTTTACCTTCATATGCAATGTTTTACATTCCGCTGCTATATTCTTAGAATTGCATGTGTAGGTTGATTGGTTGACTTGAGCCAATTTGCTGAAATCTGCCAAGACTTAAAATTGGGAAAAGGCTATATTTTTATTTAGTCAAGTAGTCTTATCACCCCCTCTAGACCTACTTTCGATCCTACAAGTGGTATTAGAGCTTTGGTCTCCATTTGCCTTGATTTCCCTAGCTTTGGTGATGATAGCCTTGGTTTCACAACCTTACTATAGAGGTCCTTACATTGATGGTACTAATTTTTCTAGTTGGAAGCATAAGATGAAAATGCATATTCTTGGACATAACCCAGCCATTTGGGCTATTGTGTGTATTGGCTTGCAAGGTGAATTCTTCGATGGAAGAGAACCGAATCGTGAAGCAACTATGACGCCCGGATAATCAAGCTACAGTAAGCTCTGCTAATGATGCCACATCACCACTCTTACTGTTGTAAATCTCACGATGGTTCAATCCCGTTCGAATTCAAAAATTCAAAATCAGGTCAAACGGTAAAGTTTTCAAACATTAAAATTAAAATGTTCTAGAGGTGGCAAATAATGCTTAGGTAATTATGGTGGAGGATCACATTTTTATAAAATAATTAAAAGCACTAAACTAAATAAAACAGTGGCTTATACAAATAATTAGATGCATTTTATAAATATTAAAACATTAAACTATTTTATTAGGTATGAGAAATTAATGTGGCAATAGAGTATTTATAAATACTAATTTAGGGGCTAGTGGTATATTTTATAAAACTAAAAATAAATAAAACAAAAAGAAACTACAAAAAACAGAAACAAACAAAAAAAAGGGAAAGAAGAGAAAGGCCCCCACTGGGCTTCGGCCCAGCAGGCCGGCCCACTCGGCCACAGGCCCAGGCCGCCCTCCCACTACCCCCTCTTATCCACTCCCCCTGTAACCCTAACCACCCACACCCCCACTCGCTCCCTCCCCCTCCCCCCAATCCAGTTCTGGATCGGGATCGGGCCAACGCCCTGCGCCCCCCCACGACGCTGCCGCCCCGTCCCCATCGCCAATCCCGCTGCCCGCCGTCGCCGTGGACCGCTTCACCATCGCCACCCGCCTTCGTAGACCATCACCGCCGCACGAGGACCCGAAGCCGCCTGACGCTGCCCCGCCGTCGCCGCGTCCCCGTCCTCCTCCCCACCGGACTGCGCCCGCCTCCCCGACGCCGCGACGATGCCTCGTCCCCGTCCTCCTCCTCGACGAGCTCCATCGAGCCTCGTCGCCCCGTGCCCCTGCAACGCTGGTGAGGCCATCGGCCTCCGCCCCCCTCTTCTCCCGCTGTCTAATCTCGCGTCCGCGCCGCCGTGCCCGTCTGCCCTTGCTCGCGTGCATGCTCGCCCTCCCCACGCCTGGTGCCGCGTCCCCCTTCCCCGTGCCTCGGCCCCTGCATGCCTGTGCTTGCCGGCGTGCGCCCGCTGCTCCCTGCGACGCCCGCCTCCCTGCCGCTCGCAGCCATGCCCGCAGCCCCCCCACTGCCGCGCCGCTTGGCCTTGCCGTTCCGCCTCGCCGGGCCTCGCCGCTCACCGTTCTCGCCCGCGCCGGCCGGCTGCACCGGCCGCGCCGAGCAGACCCCGCTCCGGCCTCACCTTGCTAGCAGGCGGGCTGCGGCTTCGCCCGCACCCGCATGCCCGCACGTCCCGACCACCGAGCCCCCCTGCCCGCCATCGCTCCGGCCACCGCTGCCCTTGCGCCCGCTCGCCGCCGGTCGGTTTTGCCCGCCCCTGGGCATGCGCCCGTTCGGGGTATGCCCGCAACCAGCGCCCAAAACCGCTAGGCCTCTGGGCCATTGACACGGGGGCCCCACCCCACAGAATGTTTTTTTAAGAGAGAAAATAATTAAGATAAAAACAATTAATTTAATTAATTAATTAAATTAACTTAATTAATCCTGCTTAATTAACCTAATTAGCTAATTAACTTAATTAACTATCCTTAATTACCTAAAACAGTCAATGACATGCGGGACCCACGCGCCAGTTTGACCAAGTCAACTGACTGTTGACTGCTGATGTCACCCTGATGTCATGCTGACATCATAATGGCATTTCCTAATTAAATTAATTCTGATAATTCTAAAAATGAATTAAAACTTTGAAAATTAATATAAAATAAACTGTAGCTCGGATGAAAAAACTTTGTACATGGAAGTTGCTCAGAACGACGAGACGAATCCGGATACGCAGCCCGTTCGTCTGCCACGCGTCCCTAGCATAGTGAACCTGCAACATTTCACCTCCGGTTCATCTGTCCAGAAACACGAAACACCGGGGATACTTTCCCGGATGTTTCCCCCCTTCACCGGTATCACCTCATACCGCGTTAGAACACGTCTAGCTGTGCTTGTTGTCCTGTTATGCACTTGCTTGCTATGTATTTACTGTTTCTTCCCCCTCTTCTCTCCGGTAGACCCAAAGACGATGCTGATGCCCCTGTGGTCGACTACGTCACCAACGACCCCTCCTTCTTGTCTGAGCAACCAGGCAAGCCCCCCCTTTGATCACCAGATATCGCCTACTCTTCTCTATACTGCTTGCATTAGAGTAGTGTAGCATGTTACTGCTTTCCGTTATTCCTATCCTGATGCATAGCCTGTCCTTGCTACTACTGTTGTTACCATTACCTGCTATCCTACTGCTTAGTATAGGATGCTAGTGTTCCATCAGTGGCCCTACACTCTTGTCCGTCTGCCATGCTATACCACTGGGCCGTGATCACTTCGGGAGGTGATCACGGGCATATACTATATACATTGCACTGTTACATTACCTGTGATACTGTTCGGAGATGGGGGCTGAAGGGGCAGGTGGCTCCATCCCGGTAGAGGTGGGCCTGGGTTCCCGACGGCCCCCGACTGTTACTTTGTGGCGGAGCAACAAGGCAGGTTGAGACCACCTAGGAGAGAGGTGGGCCTGGCCCTGGTCGGCGTTCGCGGATACTTAACCCGTTTAATGAGATATTGGTATTTGATCCAAGTCTGGCTACTGGCCTATACGCACTAACCATCTACGCGGGGACAGTTATGGGCACTCGACGTCGTGGTATCAGCCGAAGCCTTCGTGACGTCAGCGACTGAGTGGCGCGCGCCGGGTTGGACCGCGTAACGCAACTTCCTTTGTAATGGAGGTTGCTAGGTCTGCTCACCGGCCGCGTACGCAACGTGCAGGTGTGCAATGGGCGATGGGCCCAGACCCCTGCGCCATAGGATTTAGACCGGCGTGCTGACCTCTCTGTTGTGCCTAGGTGGGGCTGCGACGTGTTGATCTTACGAGGCCGGGCATGACCCAGGAAAGTGTGTCCGGCCAAATGGGATCGAGCGTGTTGGGTTATGTGGTGCACCCCTGCAGGGAAGTTAATCTATTCGAATAGCCGTGATCTTCGGTAACAGGACGACTTGGAGTTGTACCTTGACCTTATGACAACTAGAACCGGATACTTAATAAAATACACCCTTCAAAGTGCCAGATACAACCGGTGGCCGCTCTCTCACAGGGCGACGAGGGGAGGATCATCGATTAGGATTATGCTATGCGATGCTACTTGGAGGACTTCAGTCTACTCTCTTCTACATGCTGCAAGACGGAGGCTGCCAGAAGCGTAGTCTTCGACGGGACTAGCTATCCCCCTCTTATTCCGGCATTCTGCAGTTCAGTCCACATATGATACCCTTATTCCATTTGATACCCATGCATATGTAGTGTAGCTCCTTGCTTGCGAGTACTTTGGATGAGTACTCACGGTTGCTTTCTCCCTCTTTTCCCCTATCCCTTCTACCTGGTTGTCGCAACCAGATGTTGGAGGCTAGGAGCCAGACGCCACCTTCGACGACGACTCCTACTACACCGGAGGTGCCTACTACTACGTGCTGCCCGCCGACGATGACCAGGAGTAGTTTAGGAGGATCCCAGGCAGGAGGCCTGCGCCTCTTTCGATCTGTATCCCAGTTTGTGCTAGCCTTCTTAAGGCAAACTTGTTTAACTTATGTCTGTACTCAGATATTGTTGCTTCCGCTGACTCGTCTATGATCGAGCTCTTGTATTCGAGCCCTCGAGGCCCCTGGCTTGTAATATGATGCTTGTATGACTTATTTTATTTGTAGAGTTGTGTTGTGATATCTTCCCATGAGTCCCTGATCTTGATCGTACACATTTGCGTGCATGATTAGTGGACGATTGAATCGGGGGCGTCACAAGTTGGTATCAGAGCCGACTGCCTGTTGGAATCCCCTTCCACACTCATTGGCCGAAGTTGAGTCTAGACATTACAAAAACTTTTACTAACATGGCTGTGTGCCTTACGGGCCCACATCGCCATATGGGTGGTATTAGAATCTTTTACTCCTCGATCCTTACTCTGGGATTCTGACTCTCTCCTACTCGGGTTAAATGATTTTACTAAACCTGACTCTAGGTTCTCGTAACTACTTTCTCCCAGAGAGCCCCTTATCACAGATGATCGCATGCTGCACCAGAAGATTCCGAAGATACTCTCCAATGTTCTCTTGAGACTTTGTGCCTACCGCCTTGCAGTTCTTTGCCGCCTGAATGTCCCTATGGATAAATTCTCGCACCTACCGAGTATCCGCTCATCGCCAGTTGCTTATGTGTTTCACTAAGGTCTTCGAAATAATATTCGATCTTCCGAAAATCCTTAGCAGCTTAACGCCCTTGAAATTCTTGCTTGCTTGCATTATGGTTAATCCCATAAGTCTCGTAATCATTATTGGCATCCCTTGTCATTGTCATTTTGGGTCTTTGATCCAATATGGTTGTGAATGCTTGCAATCCTCAGGATTTATCCTTTCGGCTCAAACATCATTTTAAACATGAGCTGGTTCTCGACCAATCGGATTGCCATCGATTGTACCCTAAGCATACGTAACTTATCCATCCTTAATCAAAGTGTTTGCTTCTGATCCCTTGGTCGGAGATCATAATTCTTTTGCATTTGAGCTTTGAATTAGTCAATTGTTTCTATAGTCTGATCTCCTTGCATTGTTTCTTCCTCTGGTTGAGTACCGATGCTCACATCAGATCCTTTGAGGACCACCGGATCCTTTGTTGGATTTTATCCGATAGCGTCCTTCATATTCAATCCCTTTGGAAGTTCTTTCTCCATTGGTAAATCATATCCTGTGATTGACCAACCATGCTCTGCTTTCGACCTTGTGGTATTTACTATTGAAGCTTGTGGTATATGTTTCCACGATACCCTGACGGGTTGAACCTATGCCTTCCTTAATATGTGTGAACTCGAAAGTTTTCATGAGTCATACTCTTCTGGTGTTTTGCTAGATAAATTCTCAACACTACAACTTCTTCGAAAGTGAGAGGTGAATGGAAGGTTATACATTGAAGAAGTGGGAGTCGACCTTGAACTTTGTGTTCATGCCCATGGACACGATGTAGATCTTATCGCTAAAGCTTCTCTTAAATTAAATTATTCCTTTGGTATAAGTTCATCTTATATCTGGGATCTGACCTTTTGCAATCGTGGTTCCGACCATGTTCTCCTTTAAATACCATTTCGCGTGCAAGTTTAAGTGCTTGTCTTTTGCAGAGCAATACCCCAGTCCAACCTCTACTTTGACCTGTCATCGAGTATTACCCCCTCTGGTATCTCGAGATTATCACGGAACTGCATAACTTCTTATGAGTTCTTCTTCAAGTATTATTTGACTTTCGCTGCATCATCATTTGACTTGATGTCATCGCCAACCGATTGCATCTTCATGAAATTTCTCGACAAATGTGTCGTGGTCATCATCAACATCCTGAGCTCTTCCAAGATATATATCGAATTCTTGATGAGAAATACCATCCTCGCCCCTCAATGGTTTGTGCTATCACCGACCACTTTATTGCCTTCCGTTCAACACAAACTTATTCGTGTTTTGTGTTATACCTTGAGATCCTCGCTATCCAGCATTTGTTCTTCTTTACCTTGGAATGTTACCACCTTTTATGTCAAGAATGTCGTGGTAATTTTACCACCTCTTGAGAATTCTTGATATAGTAATAACTCTCGCCTTTTGCATTCATTTCTTGGTCTCCGTGTTGTTTCTAACCGAAATACCGACAAATGGTCTGTGATGTGCAAATTCTAAACTTCTAGCAACCCTATTGATTTGAAGTTATTGCTCTACAGTTTCATTCTTAGACTATTGATTATTGAATCACCATTCCGACGTTGGTCGTGCAACCCAGCCCATATTTCGGGTGCACCCTTCTATCATTGTTCAGTTGTGTATGTTTCCCTCGAGCATACATCATTATATCATTTGATCCGACAAATGATATCCTTGTTCACATAATTGTGGAAATCAATCCTTCGGAAATCTCGATGATTTGTTGCTGAGCCTATCAGCCAACTCCTCATCCTCTCATTGGTTTACTGATGAACTCTTGTTTCAGAGCTCACTTCCATAGATCATTTCTGAGAATCTCACAATGTCATCTCGTCAAATTGTGTTGCACCTTTTCTTCTCAGGCATCCTGAGTCTGAGGCATCCTGGCACCAATCAGATCTGAATCTCGATCAGATATGATGGTTGGAACATATTTCCAAAGACTTATAACATTGGTCCTTATATGACCCAGTAAGGTGATGTCATTCCTAGGACACCTGGCCGGAGGACATATTGTTATCAGTTTCCTATTTGGTAAGGTTAACCATTCTTCCATGAGGAAATTGTAAGACTTATTCTATAAGTTGTTCCTGATGGATCCTTTGTGTATCGATAGCCTGACCTTTACCTGTTGGCCATGTCAAAGCTATCTCGAAGCATGTCTATGGTACTCCAATTTTCAACAAGAACTTTTGAAGCACCATGCTAAATGTTTCTTGTTGAAATTACCCAAACACCGTTGTCTGGGTAATGTCATGAAATTTCTCTCCTCTTATCTAAAGGGTTTTCTACTTTATATCCTGTCTTGGATATCATCCTCTGCTTGACTTTGGGAAGGATATACCCCTGATATATGTGTTTAAACACATTTTCCTTTCCGTTGTTTTGTTCAAACTTTCTTATAATCTACTTAACTGAGCAGTGGTAATTCCCTGCTTAGGTAAGCACCTCGTGGTACAACTCTGCCTGTAAGACCCTATTACTATAATTGATGACATTTCGGTAGCCATCGATGGACGAGAACTTTGCCCAATGGTCCGCCTCGTTCAACGAGCAGGAAAATGGTTCTCGTCGTCCCTCGCCCTTGGTACCGACATTGTTGCCAACATAAATGATAGGCTACCCTCTGACATGTCTTGCTATCACGACCGTGCAAAATATCAACGCTTTTCCTACTTTTAACCACATGGTGGGCCCATAACCCACAGTTACACAGGATCGAAACCTGACCCTCCTATACACCCCCGGTTTCCAAATTTAATTCCTCGCACTTGGCCTCGTATGTGATTCACGAGTTCCGAGAAATCATCAATTCTGGTATCAGACACAATACTTATTCCCATTGCTTTGAACCCCATTTCACGCCCTGTTTCAGGCATCAAGCGATTGCATGCCCGCTCGAAACTTCCCATGTTACCTCCTTACCTTGCTCTCGATATTTTCGTAAATTTCAATTCGAGGGTTACTTTTCGCCACGTTCCCTAATGATTATCTACCGGATAAGCAACCATGCAGAATTCCATTCTTCTGGTATACCCATCCTTTACTCCTCTGTAAGTACGACGGAGTTCCCAAAGGAAGGACGACAGCTTTCTCATGATGCATGGGTGTAGATAAATTAAGACATCAACGCTATGGATCAACCTCTTCAAGAAGGGCAACCAAGACCGAGAAGACACGTTAGAATTTCGTAACCAGAACTTCCCCCTACTCCCCTCTTAAATCTCGGGACGAGATTTCTTGTAGTGGAGGAGAATTGTGACGCCCGGATAATCAAGCTACAGTAACCTCTGCTAATGATGCCACGTCACCACTCTTACTGTTGTAAATCTCACGATGGTTCAATCCCGTTCGAATTCAAAAATTCAAAATCAGGTCAAACGGTAAAGTTTTCAAACATTAAAATTAAAATGTTCTAGAGGTGGCAAATAATGCTTAGGTAATTATGGTGGAGGATCACATTTTTATAAAATAATTAAAAGCACTAAACTAAATAAAACAGTGGCTTACACAAATAATTAGATGCATTTTATAAATATTAAAACATTAAACTATTTTATTAGGTATGAGAAATTAATGTGGCAATAGAGTATTTATAAATACTAATTT
The DNA here is from genome assembly GCF_003073215.2 of Triticum urartu. NCBI lineage: Eukaryota > Viridiplantae > Streptophyta > Magnoliopsida > Poales > Poaceae > Triticum > Triticum urartu. Next base: position 311,506,566 of record NC_053022.1, on the reverse strand, counting down.
AGGGGCTAGTGGTATATTTTATAAAACTAAAAATAAAATAAAACAAAAGAAACTACAAAAAACAGAAACAAAACAAAAAAAAGGGAAAGAGAGAAAGGCCCCCACTGGGCTTCGGCCCAGCAGGCCGGCCCACTCGGCCACAGGCCCAGGCCGCCCCCCCACTACCCCCTCCTTATCCACTCCCCCTGTAACCCTAACCACCCACACCCCCACTCGCTCCCTCCCCCTCCCCCCGATCCAGTTCTGGATCGGGATCGGGCCGACGCCCTGCGCCCCCCCACGACGCTGCCGCCCCGTCCCCATCGCCAATCCCGCCGCCCGCCGTCGCCGTGGACCGCTTCACCATCGCACCCGCCTTCGTAGACCATCGCCGCCGCACGAGGACCCGAAGCCGCCTGACGCTGCCCCGCCGTCGCCGCGTCCCTGTCCTCCTCCCCACCGGACTGCGCCCGCCTCCCCGACGCCGCGACGATGCCTCGTCCCCGTCCTCCTCCTCGACGAGCTCCATCGAGCCTCGTCGCCCCGTGCCCCTGCAACGCTGGTGAGGCCATCGGCCTCCGCCCCCCTCTTCTCCCCCTGTCTAATCTCGCGTCCGCGCCGCCGTGCCCGTCTGCCCTTGCTCGCACGCATGCTCGCGCTCCCCACGCCTGGTGCCGCGTCCCCCTTCCCCGTGCCTCGGCCCCGCATGCCTGTGCTTGCCGGCGTGCGCCCGCTGCTCCCTGCGACGTCCGCCTCCCTCCGCTCTCGCAGCCATGCCCGCAGCCCCCCCACTGCCGCGCCGCCTTGGCCTTGCCGTTCCGCCTCGCCGGGCCTCGCCGCTCACCGTTCTCGCCCGCGCCGGCCGGCTGCACCGGCCGCGCCGAGCAGACCCCGCTCCGGCCTCACCTTGCTACCAGGCGGGCTGCGGCTTCGCCCGCACCCGCATGCCCGCACGTCCCGACCACCGAGCCCCCCTGCCCGCCATCGCTCCGGCCACCGCTGCCCTTGCGCCCGCTCGCCGCCGGTCGGTTTTGCCCGCCCCTGGGCGTGCGCCCGTTCGGGCTATGCCCGCAACCAGCGCCCAAAACCGCTAGGCCTCTGGGCCATTGACACGGGGGCCCCACCCCACAGAACGTTTTTTTAAGAGAGAAAATAATTAAGATAAAAACAATTAATTTAATTAATTAATTAAATTAACTTAATTAATCCTGCTTAATTAACCTAATTAGCTAATTAACTTAATTAACCATCCTTAATTACCTAAAACAGTCAATGACATGCGGGACCCACGCGCCAGTTTGACCAAGTCAACTGACTGTTGACTGCTGACATCACCCAGATGTCATGCTGACATCATATTGGCATTTCCTAATTAAATTAATTCTGATAATTCTAAAAATGAATTAAAACTTTGAAAATTAATATAAAATAAACCGTAGCTCGGATGAAAAAACTTTGTACATGGAAGTTGCTCAAACGACGAGACGAATTCGATACGTAGCCCGTTCTCCGCCACGCGTCCCTAGCATAGTGAACACGCAACTTTCACCCTCCGGTTCATCTGTCCAGAAAACGGAACACCGGGGATAATTTCCCGGATGGTTCCCCCTTCACCGGTATCACCTCATACCGCGTTAGACACGTCTAGCTCTCCTTTGTTGTCCGGTTATGCACTTGCTTGCTATGTATTTACTTGTTTCTTCCCCCTCTTCTCTCCGATAGACGAGTGACGATGTGATGCCCTTGTGTCGACTACGTCACCGACGACCCTCCTTGTCTGAGCAACCAGGCAAGCCCCCCCTTTGATCACCAGATATCGCCTACTCTTCTCTATACTGCTTGCATTAGAGTAGTGTAGCATGTTAATGCTTTCCGATATTCCTATCCTGATGCATAGCCTGTCCTTGCTACTACTGTTGCTACCATTACCTGCTATCCTACTGCTTAGTATAGGATGCTAGTGTTCCATCAGTGGCCCTACACTCTTGTCCGTCTGCCATGCTATACTACTGGGCCGTGATCACTTCGGGAGATGATCACGGACATATACTATATACTTTACACAGTTACATTACCTTATGATACTGTTCGGAGATGGGGGCTGAAGGGGCGAGGTGGCTCCATCCCGTAGAGGGGGGCCTGGGTTCCCGACGGCCCCACGACTGTTACTTTGTGGCGGAGCGACAGGGCAGGTTGAGACCCACCTAGGAGAGAGGGGCTGGCCCTGGTCGGCGTTCGCGGGATACTTAACACGCTTTAACGAGATCTTGGGTATTGATCTGAGTCTGGCTACTGGCCTATACGCACTAACCATCTACGCGGGGACAGTTATGGGCACTCGACGTCGTGGTATCAGCCGAAGCCTTCGTGACGTCAGCGACTGAGTGGCGCGCGCCGGGTTGGACCGCGTAATGCAAATTCCTTTGTAATGGAGGTTGCTAGGTCTGCTCACCGGCCGCGTACGCAACGTGCAGGTGTGCAATGGGCGATGGGCCCAGACCCCTACGCCATAGGATTTAGACCGGCGTGCTGACCTCTCTATTGTGCCTAGGTGGGGCTGCGACGTGTTGATCTTACGAGGCCGGGCATGACCCAGGAAAGTGTGTCCGGCCAAATGGGATCGAGCGTGTTGGATTATGTGGTGCACCCCTGCAGGGAAGTTAATCTATTCGAATAGCCGTGATCTTCGGTAACAGGATGACTTGGAGTTGTACCTTGACCTTATGACAACTAGAACCGGATACTTAATAAAATACACCCTTCAAAGTGCCAGATACAACCGGTGGTCGCTCTCTCACAGGGCGACGAGGGGAGGATCATCGGTTAGGATTATGCTATGCGATGCTACTTGGAGGACTTCAGTCTACTCTCTTCTACATGCTGCAAGACGGAGGCTGCCAGAAGCGTAGTCTTCGACAGGACTAGCTATCCCCCTCTTATTCCGGCATTCTGCAGTTCAGTCCACATATGATACCCTTATTCCATTTGATACCCATGCATATGTAGTGTAGCTCCTTGCTTGCGAGTACTTTGGATGAGTACTCACGGTTGCTTTCTCCCTCTTTTCCCCTATCCCTTCTACCTGGTTGTCGCAACCAGATGTTCGAGCCCAGGAGCCAGACGCCACCTTCGACGACGACTCCTACTACACCGGAGGTGCCTACTACTACGTGCTGCCCGCTGACGACGACAAGGAGTAGTTTAGGAGGATCCCAGGCAGGAGGCCTGCGCCTCTTTCGATCTGTATCCCAGTTTGTGCTAGCCTTCTTAAGGCAAACTTGTTTAACTTATGTCTGTACTCAGGTATTGTTGCTTCCGCTGACTCGTCTATGATCGAGCTCTTGTATTCGAGCCCTCGAGGCCCCTGGCTTGTAATATGATGCTTGTATGACTTATTTTATTTGTAGAGTTGTGTTGTGATATCTTCCCGTGAGTCCCTGATCTTGATCGTACACATTTGCATGCATGATTAGTGTACGATTGAATCGGGGGCGTCACAGCAACCATGGAAGAATTGAAGATGGTGTAATACAATGCTGAAGCTTGCGATATCCTCTTCAATGGATTGTGCCTGAAAGAATTCAACAAAATCTGCCGTCTTGAGGATGCAAAGGAAATTTGGGATACTTTGATTGATATGCACGAAGGTACCGAGTCCATCAAGGAATCCAAATCAGATGTGCTTCAAAGTCAACTTGACAAGTTCAAAATGAAGGATGGTGAAGGTGTCATTGAAATGTACTCTAGGCTTGCTCTTATCACAAATGAGATTCTCGGCTTAGGAAGTGAAGAGATGACCGATAGATTCATCATCAAGAAGATCCTAAGAGCATTGGATGGAAAATATGATACCGTGTGCACTTTGATCCAAATGATGCCCAATTACAAAGATATCAAGCCAACAGAATTCATTGGTAGAATTGGCACTCCTGAGATGTCAGTCAAGGATAAAGAAGAGCTTCACAACAAGTCTAGTGGTGCTTACAAAGCTTCATGTGATGCTCCTACACCATCAAGTGAGAAATAAATCTTCAATGAGGAATTGAGCCTAATGGTGAAGAACTTCAACAAGTTCTACAAGAGTAGAAGCAAAGAAAGAAGTTCCAAGTCAAGGTCCTACAATGGCAAAAGATTTTCTAGTCGTGATCACAATTGCTACAATTATGGAAGACCCGGACACTACTCTAGTGAGTGTATGGCTCCCTACAAAAGAAGAGAAGACTCACCTAAAAGGAGAAGCAAAAGAGAAGAATCACCACCAAGAGAAAGGAGGAGTAGAGATGATCATTATGAACGAAGACCCTCTCACAGAAGCAAGGATTCAGAAAGGAAGGACAAGCCATCAAAGAGCTACACAAGACAAAGACATCAAGCTCATGTTGGTGAATGGGTATCCAGTTCCGACTCCGACAACTACTCCGAGAGAAGCTATCACTCCGACTCTGAATATACTCAATATGGAGGTGTTGCCGGTCTTGCACTTATGTCATCCAACTCCTACGACATATTTGGTTCACCCAATGAAGGGGTTGAAGATACTTCATGGCTAAAGGCCCCAAGGTATCACACCCCGAGTATGTTGATTTCAATAGTGATGAAGATGATTTTCTAGGTGATGATGATTTACTTGTTGACAACTCTAGTGATGAAAACTATGATAAAATTGCTATTAATCATTCTAATCAAGACAAAGAATGATGATGATAAGAAGGAGATTGAGCGTCTAAATAAATAACTAAACACTCTTAAGTTAGCTCATGAAACTACCTTAGAGGATCATCGAGAGCTTTTAAAGACTCGTGAGAAGCTATGCTTTGAAAAGCTCAATATAGAGCAAGAGCATGGGTTCTTAAAAGAAATCAATGATGATCTTCGTAAGAAAGATTAATCTTACATCGCCAAGCGTTTACTCTTGTCTACTTACATGCCACAAGTAAAATCTAGCAACAAGAGCAAGAAAGATTCTTCCTCTAGTAGTAACAATAATCATGCTAAATCCAATGGTGTTGCTTCTAGTAGTTTTATTGATTCAACTAATGATTCTCTTAGCCAAGTTACACTTGATCAAGAAAATGGCTTATTGAAGGGAATTATAGAGAAAGGTGTTTACAAGAGCCTTGTCGGAAGTAAGCAATTTGAGGAAATTGTACGCAAGCAAGGAAGGCACCGGAAGAATCAAGGTATTGGTTTTGAACGCAAGTTCAATGCCAAACACTACGAAAAAACACTTCCGTGATGATACGTGTTTGTCACAGTAGGTCACGTTTTCTGTCATGCATGTACATCCATGACAAATTTATGACAGAATCAAGATAGTCATACCTGTGCTGTCATAGAAGTGTTCCATGACATTACCAAAATTATCATCATGGAAGTGTCCACTTCCATGGTGATAAATCGTGCGTCATGGAAGTGCTTTCGTCAAGGGTGACCGACACATGGCATCCACTGAAACGGGTCGCCGTTAAGCTATCGGGTCCGATTTTGGATCCGATAACCCATTAACAGCCTGGACCAATGAGGATTTTCCACATGTAAATTTGTCATTGGCCGGAGGAAACACGTGTTGGCTCACCGTCGGGACAGATGTCATCCATTCATTGGACAGGAGGCGCCTATGATAGGTCGACACGTGGCACGGCCCAACAGAGACCCATTCCGGTGAAAAGGCTGGCCTGTTTGACTTGGTCAAAAGGTAATGGGCTGGCCCACGGAAAGCCTGTTCCTATATAGCCCATTTATGACCCGCTAACTCACGGCCCGTTACGGCCTATCGGAATTAAGCCTAGTAGCTTCATCTGGGCCGTCCAATATGATTCCAGCCTGTTGTAACTTCCGACCCATGTATGGCCCATGATGTCTTTTGGCCCATACGAGGCCATTTGTAACTCTTGGCCCATTAACGGCCCGTAGTGAATCTGGCCGGCAATGAACAATGTATCGCTTCATACCCACTAACGGCCCATTATTCCATTGGCCCGTTTCCAACCCGTGTTATCTTTCGGCCTTCTTAGGTCCCATTTATTCTTGGGATTATTTCTAGCATTCGGTTACTTACGACCCGTTACTGGCCTTTTCTGCTTGTGGGCCAAATTCAGCCCGTGGTTACAATCGGCCCGTTTACGGCCCGTTAATCCGTTGGGCCGTTTTCATAGCGTCAGCAAATACGACCGATTAATGACGGCCCATTATTGTCGGCCCATGAACGGACGATTCCAAATCTGGCCCGTTTACGACCCATAATGCGGTCTGTTATTGGCCCATGTTTGGCTGATCGATCATACGGCCCGTATAAGGCCCATTGATGCTACGTCCCGTAGAAGGCCCATTGTTTATACGTCCCTTACAAGGCCAATTGTTTCTACGGCTCGTAGGAGGCCATGGTAACTACAGTAAATATGTAGCCCATGGTTATTGTGGCCTAGTTTTAAAAAATAGGTTATTGCGGCCAAACCGTGGAAAAAGAACTGCACTTACTACAAGCAAACAAATAAACAAGACAACAAGGAAGTAAATAAGCAAGCAACTTACACTAGGCTATCACGGGTATTACACATATTACATCCACTGGGCATCAAAGTTCGCCACCAGTGCAAATATAGGGAACAAAGTAGCATATCATATACACTGGTTGTGAAAGTTGCGACCAGTGCAAATAAACGCCGCAACAACACAAGTCCAGAACTGAAACCACTTCAGAAGATCTCAAGAAACAATATCCTGGGTACCCATAATGCTGGCAAGATGCTTAGTAAGCTCATTAACTTTCTCTTGTTTGGCGCTTAAATCCTCCAGCACTTGCTGTTGCAGTAGAAAGTATGCATCTGAATTCTGCGGGGCTTGCTCGGTCCTTCCGCTTCCTGTCGCAGCACATCTGATCGATGTCTTTCAACTTGAAATTAAGACTCAAGAAGACGAACTGATTCAGGAAGCTAGTTCGAAGAGCTTGTGCCAGCAGTTGTGGCCAGTAACTCGAACACTACATGAAGACATGACTTTTGGGTTCTCTCACTGTCGTCAAGATAGTTTTTATTAGCTATCTTGGAGACCAACAGGGATGTCTCACTATCTTGAACCTTATCTGCATAACGGGGTACTGTTAATTTTGTCCGTATTCTAAAAGAGAAACAAGCAGACACATCACAGGTTTACCATGTTGTATATGAAACTCATTTTGGTAAATCAGCTCAGTAGTAAAGTGGACAGGATAACATCATGAAACAAACATATATCTATGTACCACAGTCACTTTATGGTCTATATCATTATAGTTTTTGTTGCCAAATCAAGATAGAGACACAATTCTAATAATATTTGTTCAAGACAAAGCAGAATAGGCATAATATAAGTGTGGGAAACTATGGAGTGATAACTCACAAGTATAGGGGATCGCAACAATTTTCGAGGGTAGAGTATTTAACCAAAATTTATTGATTCTACACAAGGGGAGCCAAAGAATATTCTCAAGCATTAGCAGCAAAGTATTTAGTAGTAAAGTAATATGATAGTAGTAGTAATGGTAGCAAAAGTAACATTATTGGTTTTATAGTGATTGTAACAGTAGCAACAGAAAAGTAAATAAGCGAAGAACAATATGTGAAAAGCTCGTAGGCAATGGATCAGTGATGGATAATTATGTCGGATGCGATTCCTCATGCAATAGTTATAACATATGGTAACACATAACTAGCTCCAGTTCATCAATGTAATGTAGGCATGTATTCCGAATATAGTCATACATGCTTATGGAAAAGAACTTGCATGACATGTTTTGTCCTACCCTCCCGTGGCAGCGGGGTCCTATTGAAAACTAAGGGATATTAAGGCCTCCTTTTAATAGAGTACCGGACCAAAGCATTAACACTTAGTGCATACATGAACTCCTCAAACTACGGTCATCACCGGTAAGTATCCCGATTATTGCCACTTCGGGGTTAACGGATCATAACACATAATAGGTGACTATAGACTTGCAAGATAGGATCAAGAACTCACATATATTCATGAAAAAATAATAGGTTCAGATCTGAAATCATGGCACTCGGGCTCTAGTGATAAGCATTAAGCATAGAAAAGTCATAACAACATCAATCTCAGAACATAGTGGATACTAGGGATCAAACCCTAACAAAACTAACTCGATTACATGATAAATATCATGCAACCCATCACCATCCAGTAAGCCTGTAACACCCACAATGCGGCTATATCTCCCACGTGTTGGGGCACGACTTAGAGGCATAGCCGCATGGTAGGTTTGTCGCAAGAGGGGTAATCTTCACACAATCCCATGTACTGAATAAGAATGGGATAAAGAGTTGGCTTACAATCGCCACTTCACACAAATACAAGTTATACATACATCATCCAGAATACAATCAAGGTCCGACTACGGAACCAAAGTAAAGGAAGACAACCCCAAATGCTAGATCCCCGATCGTCCCAACTGGGCTCCACTACTGATGAATAGGAAACGAAACAGAACAACGATCAAGATCTTCATCGAGCTCCCACTTGAGCTCGTGTTGCATCACCTGCACTGGTATCATCGGCACCTTCAACTGTTTGGAAGTATCTGTGAGCCACGAGGACTCAGCAGTCTCACACCCGCCAGATCAATACTATTTAAGCTTATGGGTAGGAAAGGGTAGTGAGGTGGAGCTGCAGCAAGCACTAGCATATATGGTGGCTAACATACGCAAATAAGAGCGAGAAGAGAAGCAACGCAACGGTCGAGAAGCTAGAAGTGATCAAGAAGTGATCCTGAAACTATTTACGCACAAACATAACATAAGAACCGTGTTCACTTCCCGGACTCCGCCGAGAAGAGACCATCACGGCTACACACACGGTTGATGCATTTTAATTAAGTTAAGTGTCAAGTTCCCTACAATCAGATATAACAAATTCCCATCTGCCCATAACCGCAGTCACGACTTTCGAAAGTTCAAACCCTGCAGGGGTGTCCCAACTTAGCCCATCACAAGCTCTCACGGTCAATGTAGGATATTCCTTCTCCCAGGAAGACCCAATTAGACTCGGAATTCCGGTTACAAGACATTTCGACAATGGTAAAACAATACCAGCAAAGCCTCCCGGATGTGCCGACAAATCCCGATAGGAGCTGCACATATCTCGTTCTCAGGGAACACCGGATGAGCCAGATGTCGGGTTGGCATAGACCCTGGTTGCCCAGGAGGCGCCGGACATTGCTCAGGTTGGACCAACACTTAGAGAAGCACTAGCCGGGGGAGGGGGGGGGGTTAAAATAAAGATGACCCTCAGGAGCGCGACTCCCAAGGGAAAAGTAGGTGGTGGTGAGGCAAATGGTAAAACCAAGGTTGGGCTTTGCTGGAGGAGTTTTATTCAAAGCGAACTGTCAAGGGGTCCCCATAACACCCAACCGTGTAAGGAACACAAAATCAAGGAACATAACATCGGTATGACGGAAACTAGGGCGGCAAGAGTGGAACAAAACACCAGGCATAAGGCCGAGCCTTCCACCCTTTACCAAGTATATATGTGCATTAAATTAAATAAGATATAATAATGATATCCCAACAATATCCATGCTCCAACATGGAACAAACTTCATCTTCACCTGCAACTAGCAACGCTATAAGAGGGGATGAGCAAAAGCGGTAACATAGCCAAACAACGGTTTGCTAGGAAAGTGGGTTAGAGGCTTGACATGGCAATATGGGAGGCATGATATAGCAAGTGGTAGGTAGCGCGACATAGCAATAGAGCGATCAACTAGCAAGCAAAGATAGAAGTGATTTCGAGGGTATGGTCATCTTGCCTGAGATCCCGCAAGGAAGAAGAACAAGTCCATGAAGAAGACAAACGGACGTAGTCGAACGGATCCTCATAAACGCGACATTATCGGAACTAACCCGAAGAAGCAACACCGGAAAGAAGCAAACAACATGGTAAACAACCATCACATAATCATGGCATGATGCACAATCAAGTATGATGCATGTCCGGTTTAAAGAGGCATGGCATGGAAAAGTGCACAAGCAAAACTACAAGTTAAGTGGAGCTCAATATGCAACGAGTTGCATATTGACGAAACACCACAACAATTATTTAGTTCTCTCCCGTTTAAGTACTCAACAAAATTATATGTTGGTTAGCATGGCAAGATGTGAAACATAATTAAACTAACCACCTAGTCAAGTTTAAATGAGGCCGGAAATAACAAACAACAATTCCGGAAAATCCTCATGTGCATATTTTTAGGTTTGGTACTGTTCTGCCCTAAACCATATTTTAGAGTTATTAAACATGAAAGATGAGTGCACCATGTTAAACTAGGCATTTTCTACCCCATTTACATATAAAGTTTATTTAAATCCGAGCTACGGTTATTTAGTTATGAAATAAAGCATTTTAACATGGCAATTAAGCAAAATATAAGCAAACATCATTTTAAACATAGATGGAAGTTGCAAATTATTAATCCACACAAAATTCAAAGCAAGTTGCATATATAATTTATTTAGATCCGATGAACGGTTGGTGAGTTATGATATGAAAGATGTGCAAGGGTGTTTCTGTAAAACCGTAAACTCTGGAAAATTGTGAAAATCACAGCAGCAGGAAAAAAACCTTATTGGCCGATTCTGACTAGCCCAATAGTGGAAGGGGGAGGCGCAGCGGTGGCTCACCATGGGCTTGGCCCATGAGTTGGAGGGGAAGCAGGCCGGGGCGCTGCTGGGCCTCAGCGCTGGATGGGGCCCACGCGGGTAAAGGAGGCCGGCTCGGTCGCTCTGGATCGAGACGAGCAGGGCAGCGGTCACGGGAAAACGGGAGGTGGCATGTCACGCCCTCGATGCGGCTATATCTCCCACGTGTCGAAGCACGACTTAGAGGCATAACCGCATTGAAAGCAATGTCGCAAGTGAGGTAATCTTCGCAAACAACCCATGTAATACAATAAGGGAAAAGAGATACATAGTTGACTTACAATCGCCACTTCACACAATTACATGAATAAAGCATTACATCAACCAAAAACAATCAAGGTCCGACTCCGGAACCAAAATAAAAGAAGAACCCCAAATGCGACAAAGGTCCCCGATCGACCCCAACTGGGCTCCACTACTGATCAACTAGAACGAAACAACACAAAGGACAAGATCTTCATCGAGCTCCTCCTTGAGCTTGGTTGCGTCATCTGCACGGACTCATCGGCACCTGCAAGCTGGTTTTGGTAATATCTGTGAGCCACGGGGACTCAGCAATCTCGCACCCTCGCGATCACGACTATTTAAGCTTATGGGTAAGGTAAAGGTATGAGGTGGAGCTGCAGCAAGCGACTAGCATATATGGTGGCTAACATACGCAAATGAGAGCGAGAAGAGAGGGCAAAGCACGGTCGATAAAAGTATGATCAAGAAGTGATCCTATAGCAACCTACGTCAAGCATAACTCCAACAACCGTGTTCACTTCCCGGACTCCGCCGGAAAGAGACCATCACGGTTACACACGCGGTTGATGTATTTTAATTAAGGTCAACTTCAGGTTTTCTACAACCGGACATTAACAAATTCCCATCTGCCCATAACCGCAGACACGGCTTTCGAAAGTTCAAATCCCTGCAGGGGTGTCCCAACTTAGCCCATCACAAGCTCTCACGGTCAACGAAGGAATAGAACTCCTCACGAGACATTCCGATCAGACTTGGTATCCCGGTACAACAAGACATTTCGACAGGGTAAAACTAAACCAGCAACACCGCCCGAATGTGCCGACAAATCCCGATAGGAGCTGCACATATCTCTTTCTCAGGGCACACTCGGATTGTCTTAGGTACGGGTAGGCCAGCCCAGAGTTGCCCCTGGTGGTCACCGGCAGCTGATAGGTTGGACCAATACTCAGAGGAGCACTGGCCCGGGGGGGGGGTTAAAATAATGATGACCCTTGAGTCTGCGAAACCCAAGGGAAAAAAGGCTAGGTGGCGAATGGTAAAACCAAAGTTGGGCATTGCTAGAAGAGCTTTACTTAAGGCGAACTGTCAAGGGGTTCCCATTATAGCCCAATCGCGTAAGGAACGCAAAATCCGGGAACATAACACCGATATGACGGGAACTAGGGCGGCAAGAGTGGAACAAAAGACCAGACATAAGGCCGAGCCTTCCACCCTTTACCAAGTATATAGATGCATTAATTAAATAAGATATATAGTGATATCCCAACAAGTAAACATGTTCCAACAAGGAACAACATCTCCATGTTCCAACAAGGAACAAACTTCAATCTTCACCTGCAACTAACAACGCTATAAGAGGGGCTGAGCAAAGCGGTAACATAGCCAATCAACGGTTTACTAGGACAAGGTGGGTTAGAGGCTTGGTTCAACAATATGGGATGCATGATAAGCAAGTGGTAGGTATCGCAGCATGGGCATAGCAAAAGAGCGAGCATCTAGCAAAGCAAAGATAGTAGTGATTTCGAGGGTATGATCATCTTGCCTGAGATCCCGCAAGGAAGAAGAACGAGTCCATGAAGAAGACAAACAGAACGTAGACGAACGGGTCCTCACAACGCGACGTTACCGGAACCAACCCAAAGAAGCAAACACCGGAAAGAAGCACACAACATAGTAAACAAACCAACACATGAACATGACATGATATGCGGGATGCGGTATGCGATGCATATGCATGGTTGGACAAGGAATGCATGAACCTGCCCTCAACCTGGAAAACCAAGTGTGCCACTGGAAAGATGAGATGAAATCGCTTGAAAACGATATAAAGAACGCCGGAATAGGAGTTACGGTTTGGAAAAGGCAAGCAATTCAAATATGACTCCGGTCTGCGATTTACAGCAAGTAGCCATCTAAATGCAATGAGATGAACATGCTACAGCACCCAAACATGGCAACAAAATACATGGAAGGGATGCATTCAAGATTCTTAACAAAAGTCTAGCACTGAGCTACGGCCAATTCATCCATTAACAAGTTCAAACAAGCATGGCAAAAATGCATATGGCAAACAGATTTCAGACTTAGTGAAATTAACACTTGTCTGGAATTTCAGACCAGATAGCACTCTTCGGAGCATGAAAACTACATGATACAGGACCTGAACATGGCAAAGTAAAGCATGGCATGGAGCTACTCAAAGAGCTTAACAAAAGTCCCTTAGTGACCGTGAGCCAAAAGGGATCATAAAATACAATTGCAAGCATGTGAACATAGCAAAAACATAATCAGTTTTCAGACTTAGTGAAAACTGACACATGCTGAAAGATAACTCAAGTAGGCATGTTTACGAGCTCGATGCACTCACTACAGAGCAAGTCATTGCAATACAAGCATACATCCATCAAGAAGGCACAAAATGCAAGCTAGACATGGCAAGAACAATAGCATAGCATGCATGGATCAACTACAAGATCACCGGCAAAATTGCAAACAAGTTGACAATCTGCCCAGATTCACAAAGTAGCAAAAGTAGAGCTCGATTGACTCAAGCTAGGGTGCTCCATAATTGCAAACACAGACATGGATGGATAGAGCACTACAATATTAACAAAACATCCTTACTGATCATCCTCAAAATAGGCATGGATCACTAGGAAACAACATGAACATATGGCATCATGAGGTAAACAGATCAAGGACTAAGTGGAATTGCTAAGTCCCTGAAAACAGAATTAGCAAGTGCACCACTTTGCAAGCTTGCACTAGTCACCACACACATCACAAAAATACATGGGTTGCACCACTGGAAAGATGACAAAACCCTTAACAAAACATATGTAGAGCATCAGGGCATATCATGCACACATTAATCATGGCAAAAATGACAAAAGGGTAAATGGAGTAGTAGATCTGACAATTATCCCAGGTAGCCCTCTTATAACAGCATTTCGTGCATCAATATGAACTCAAATGAAAATGATGCAATGGAACGAAATGATGTACTCTCTGAGCTGAACATTTTGATATGCTATATGCCCAAATCGGAGCTACGGATGCAAAGTTACGGTATGAAGAACATGGGCATGTGGATTTGGGAATTTTACCCCGCGGAAAAAGTCAACGTGGGATGAGGTGGTGCGGGATGGCGCGGATCCGGGACGGAGGACATTGCGTTTGGATGGACGAGTGGGTGGATCTGATCCCACTCGGAAGTCCGGCGAGGGGCGGACATTCCGGCGATGACCGGTGACGGGCCCCGGCGAGCACCGGCTAGAGGCGGGCGCCGCGGGGAGGATCGGTGACGGAGGGCGCGGCAGGGGCGCGGAAGGCGGCCGACGAGCCGCTGCCGACTGCGGCGAGCACGAAGGGGCGGCGAGGTGGCCGCGGGCGGCGCCGGCGAGCGCACCGCGGCGGAGCTTGGCGATGGCGGCGGAGGCGCGGTGCGGGGAGGCGGCGTACGGGCAGGCGGCGGCGCGGGATCTGGCCCGGTTCGGCCCCGCGCGGGCCGGATCTGGGCCGGCGGGCTTTGGCGGCGGGGAGGAGAGAGGAGGTCCGGCGGGATGACGTGGCACCGCTGGATTGGCTGGGGCGGCGGCTGGACATGTCCGGGCGCGTGGAATTTTTGTCCGGTGGCGCGAGGTAGGAGAAGCTAGGGTTTGCACCGCGAATTTCGGAGGGTTGCACATATTTATAGGTAGAGGGAGCTAGGAGAGTCCAAATGAGGTGCGGTTTTCGGCCACGCGATCGTGATCGAATGACCGAGAGGATGGAGAGGGTTTAGGTGGGTTTTGGGCCACATTGAAAGGGTGTTGGGCTGCAACACACACGAGGCCTTCTCGGTCCCTCGGTTGACCGTTGGAGTATCAAACGAAGTCCAAATGGTACGAAACTTGATAGGCAGTCTACCGGTAGTAAACCAAGACCGCTTGGCAAGTCTCGGTCCAATCCGTAAATGTTTAATCCCCACACACGAGATGAAGGTAGAAATGACCACCGAAGGAGAACGGAGCGCCAGAATGCAAAACGGGCAACGGGGAAAATGCTCGGATGCATGAGACGAACACGTATGCAAATGAAATGCGCATGATGACATGATATGCAATGCATGACACGCAAACAGTGACAAGGCAACAACAGCGAATAACTGTAGGACACGTGGCACATCGGTCACGGGGCGTTACATGGCACAGGAATGTTGAGTGGAAGCGGTCAACGCGAGCGGGGCGCTCGACTGCTCGTTCCTGAAGCAGGGAACAACCAGGAACTCGATGTGGACGGCGGCAGCGAAGAGCTCATCGGATCCACCTGATCCGGGTGAGGCAGCGGCAGGGGAGGCTGGAAACGGGCAGGACGACGGTGGGGCACCTAGATTTGGCGGCCATGGGGGACCCTGAACATGGCGGGAGAGAGAGAGGTTAGAGGGAGGAGGAGAGGGAGACGGTCAGGGAAGGAGCAGGGCGGCGGGATACTGGCCTGGCCGGCTTGTCCAATGACGGCGCTCACCGGCGACGAGGTAGGAGGAGGAGGCTCGGCCGGTGCGGGGATGCTCCAGATCGAGCGTGAGGATCTCGGGAGCGGCGTACAGGCGACGGTGGTGAGATCCGGGCCTGGGCGGGCCCTGGATGGGCTTCACGGGCCACGGCGGCTAGTGGTGGAGGAGGAGGCGCCAAGTGGCGGTGGGGGAGAGCGTGGCTATGGAAAACGAGGTGGAGGCGGCGGCTGATGATTAGGGGCGTGGAATTTTAGGAGAGGGGTAGGTAGCTGCCCAAAAAATGGAAGGGGAGGTGGTTTATATAGGGCAGGTTCTAGGGTTAGGGGGTTTAGGGGGGTTTCCGGAGCCTCCGATCGCGATCCGACGGCTCCGGACGTGAGGAGGGGTAGGTTGGAGCTTGTGGGCTGTGCAGAAGGCCTCGTGCTGAGAGGAGAGAAGAGTGAGAGAGGCCCGGCGTCTGTTTCCGGAGACCGAAAATGTCTGACGTTAGACCGGCTATACTGCCGCTATAGTTATCCGTTGGGGCGTTAAAAGGACTCCGAAAGCGATGAAACTTGGCAGGCGGCCTACTGACAACATAACAACACCGCATGCCAACTTGCATCCCATTCCGAGAACATTTCCCACCCACTTATAAAATACTATTTCGGACGTGCCGCGGGCGCGTGCAAGTGTGTCTGGGCTCAGAACGGACAACGGAGAGAACAAGGAGACCGGGACGGATGCAAGTTTCGAAAACATGATGATGCAATGCGGATGATGACATGGCAGGATGCAACACGCAAGAGAAATACAAGGCAACAATAGCGAATAACTGGAAGACACCTGGCGCATCGGTCTTGGGGCGTTACAACACTCCACCACTACGAGAGGATCTCGACCCGAGATCTAGGATGGCACCGGAGAAAATAGAATAGGAAGGGGAAAAAGGTAAAACTAAGTTGCTTCTTTGTACAAACGAGTGAAGCCAAAGAACCTTGCGAGGTTGAACAAATTTAAAGAAGGAATACAACGAAGATGAACAAAGTTGAAAACACTCCGTTAGGAAAGAGGAACAAGGAACATTACTAGAACCTTGTAGGTTGAAGGACATAAGAAAAGGGTTGCAATGGACAAGAAGTACATGCAAGCACTCTGGTAGAAACGAGATGTAAGGATCAACTACGACAACACTCCGGTTGGAAAAGGAAGGTAAAGAATATGAGCTTAGCAAAATGAAAGCACTTGGATGAGAGTCCAGTTAGAAGGGGAATGATAGCCATAACACTACGGTTAAAACAAGATAGAGGAGGAATACAAATGATATAATTTGGACAGAACTCTGGCTGTAAATGAAAGGAATTAAACATGATCTTGAAAAAACAAAATGATTGGTCGAAAAGAGCAACATCACAATGCCTCCAGAACAAATGTAAGAATGGAATCAAAAGAATGGAGGAGAAAACAACATCTTCTACCTCAAATGAGCGTGAACAACATCTTTAGGAGAAGGATCGAACGGAGTTGTTGGAAAATCAACAATGAAATGATATACTCCTCGTGGACTTATGAAAACATCTCAAAACTGAGGTGAAATATTTGCCACTAACGGAAACAAAAGATTGGATAGATATGAACAAGGAGATGAGAAACTTATTTCACCGGGAGGAATAAATGAAGAACTAGGGTCATTTATAAGCACCATAAATAGCACAATCCTTAGGGAAAGCTTTAGGTGAAATATAACCCAATATAACTCCAATGAGGAGATTGATTGGTTGAGAAGAGCTCATGCTCGAAGAAATTCATGGTTTTAGCTATCTCATTCCTTACAACTTGTGAATCATGAGACATGAAGGAAATTGTCAAGAATGACATAACACCACTGCAAGAGACAAGATAGAAAGAATTGCGCTTTGGAATGCAAGATGAAGAATGCTTGGAGTCCACAAAACAACACATGTGTTGAACACCATGTTTATTTTAGAGTATAGCTTGGCGGAACTTAACTTTGAGAAAAATCTTGAAGAACAATTGAAGAATGAAAACAATCCTTGACGAACCACCATATAGAGCATCCATGAAGAAATTCTGGATAGGAAATGATAACATAAAAGAATTGAAAGGTTTGAAGCGAGCAAGATTGAAGTCTTGCAATGATCAGATGGAGCTTTGCGATGGTATAAACGAGAAAACTTGGAACTCCGGAAAAGAAAGATGAAACAATTGAAACCGAGAATTGACTCATCGTGAACAAACTCCGGAAGAATGAATCCATCATTAGGATGAATCAAGAATAAGATTTATGTTATGCGTATCCTTCACCAATTTAAATTGATGACAAGCACGGATTTGGCATACTACTTATTCTCGTAGGAAGGATTAAGATAGATATAGAGCGAACTTGAGAAGGTGTTCGACGAACCACCGGAAGGATTGAAACAACGAATGAATTGGTACAATAACAGCGGAAGAGAAATCTTGAACGAACCACCGTAAGAATTGAAAATGAACGTAGCAAAGGCACAATTCACCGGGAAGAATTGGAAAAACGTATGAAGATACTTTATGGAATATAGATACAAGAGAACAAAGATATCATGAGCTGATTAGAGAACACTTGAATGATGCACCGGTAAGATTTGGATAACGAGAGCTGAAAGCTGGAATGAATAATATTTGAAAAGATGGCCTTCGGAGGAAATAAATGGAAACAACTCATGAAATGCTCCGGATGGGTGAAAAGAATTCTCACAAACGAAAACAATTATGAGAGGATGGCATGAAGCTAGAATCACGAGTCTTGAGAGAACGGGTAAGATTGAAGAGAAACTCTTCTTCGGTCTTCAAAACCTGAGAATGACGACGAGAAACACCACCATGAATTGTTGAGACACTCTGGAAGGATTAAAAGAGGAAAGTTGAGCCAAGGATGAAAAGAATTTGAAAACAATATTGGAGAAGGCAATTGACTGATGAAAATTCATTCTTACATCAAATTTTTGAAGATTTGAGAATAGCTCCGAGAAAATTAGAAGAGTCAGGTAAGATCCTGGAAAAAGACCTGTGGGTTAGGGCCCACTGAAAAGAAACACCTTCGAATGATTACTTAAAAAGGGAGATTGCACCGGTTGATTTAAATGGCTTGAATGAGCAAACATCCTCAAAAGAACTTGAGCGAATTGGGAAAGGAAACATGAATCTTCTGAGATATCTTCAGCAGACCGGAACAATTGAATAGCGAAAAGTGGATGATTAAGAGGTGCACCGACATGGAAAACATTGGACGAATGAAAGGAATATGCTCAACACGGAAGCTTCAATTAAATCCACTGGAAAAGAAAAAGAATGAAGAATGCTAAACTTGAAGCTTCGTTAGAATCTTCACGATAATTCACCAGATCGAAACTTGAAAGAAAAAAGATGAAGAGACTTCACATCAATAAAATGGATAACAAATTAAGAAATAGGAGTCCTTGAAGAAAAAGGGGTGGGTGGGCGGAAAAACAAAGGCAACTTGGAGACAGATGAAATGGACAACATTGGGAAAAATCAAGAGGTGATCTTGTGGATGTTGAAATGATCGGATCCACTAGAAGGGGAACACGTCGGTTGAAATGGATTGACATGACAATCTCGATTATCATGAAGGATTAGTATTCACATAGAAATATGAGAACAGCACTTAGGAAAGGTATGGAATCTACATTTGACTTCGAAGCAACTAGAATACCACAACTCAAAACAAAACAAGGATTGGCTTGCAGAATAAGACGGAAACAAACATATGATAGATCCCATATCGTATCATGTGTCTGTTGAAAAGATATTCTAGGAGCTACTTGAATTCCCACTTATAAACTCCCGAAACTTTCTGGTTATGCAATCAGGTGTTGGGGATACATGGGAAGCATAATATCTCACCCAAAACTAGCAATTCCTACATCCAGCTGTATCCATCCTTCAACACATAACCAAGAAACCTTCGGAAATCATTTACCTCAACCTTCGAAAAGCATCCATTATATGAGTTATGGCAATACTCCGAACTCCCGCCCCAGTACTGGGTGGCGTCGAGGTTATCTCACCAACAACTGCATAAAAGAGATTTTCGATGTCGGCGAACTCAGGTATTCCAGAACTGCAACGATAAAATTGTGACGACAACACCTCGGAGCTCAACTCCCCAGGACACTGCCACAACCCCTAAATGTCAGGAGGCACCAAGAACAATGTTCTCGTCATAAAACCATCGGAACGATTCCAAGATACCCACGTGATCCTAAAAAAATTTCGTGAAATTTGAGAAGAGAAGAGTCAAAACTTAGGAGGCCTCACCAGAGCGACGAAGGGGCTGAGGAGTAAAAAGAATCCTACTCTCTGATATATATAATCCTAAGACTCAAAACATTTTGTTCTAGACTCAACAACGTTAGCGATTCGATCAAGCAGGGGGCTCCTAAGTCGGGGAAGGCTCTGATTACCAACTTGTAACACCCACCACTACAAAAAATACACTTCCGTGATGATACGTGTTTGTCACAGTAGGTCGCGTTTTCTGTCATGCATGTACATCCATGACGATTTTATGACAGAATCAAGATAGTCATACCTGTGCTGTCGTAGAAGTGTTTCATGACATTACCACAATTATCATCACGGAAGTGTCCACTTCCATGACGATAAATCGCGTGTCACAGAAGTGCTTTCGTCAAGGGTGACTGACACGTGGCATGCACCATAACGGAACACCGTTAAGCTATCAGGTCGGGTTTTGGATCCTATAGCCTGTTAACAGCCCTGACCAATGGGGATTTTCCACGTGTAAAATCATCATTGGCTGGAGGAAACACGTGTCGGCTCATCACTGGGACAGATGTCATCCACTCATTGGACAGAAGGCGCCTATGATACATCAACACGTGGCATGACCCAACAGAGGCCCATTCCTGTGAAAAGGCCGGCCCGTTTGACTTGGTAAAAAGGTGGTGGGCCGGCCCATGGAAAGACTGTTAATGGCATGTTCACATATAGCCCATTTACAGCCCGCTAACCCAAGGCCCATTATGCCCTATTCAAATTAGGCCCAGTAGCGTCATCTGGACCATCCAATATGATTCCAGCCCGTTTTCACTTCTGGCCCATGTATGGCCCATGACGTCTTTCGGCCCATATGAGGCCCTATGTAACTCTTGGCCTATGAACAGCCGATGGTGAAACTGGCCCGTAATGAACAGTGTATCACTTTACACCCATTAACGGCCCGTGGTGAAACTGGCTCGTAAAGAACATTCTATCACTTTATACCCATTAATGGCCCGTTATTCCATTGGGCCGTTTCCAGCCCATGTTATCTTTCGGCCTTCATAGAGCCCATTTATTCTTGGGCTATTTTCCAGCATTCGTTTACTTACGGCCCGTTACTGTCATTTTCTACTTGTGGGCCAAATTCAGCCCGTGGTTACAGTCGGCCCAGTAGCGTCATCTGGACCATCCAATATGATTCCAGCCCGTTTTCACTTCTGGCCCATGTATGGCCCATGACGTCTTTCGGTCCATATGAGGCCCTATGTAACTCTTGGCCTATTAACAGCCGATGGTGAAACTGGCCCGTAATGAACAGTGTATCACTTTACACCCATTAACGGCCCGTGGTGAAACTGGCTCGTAAAGAACATTCTATCACTTTATACCCATTAATGGCCCGTTATTCCATTGGGCCGTTTCCAGCCCATGTTATCTTTCAGCCTTCTCAGAGCCCATTTATTCTTGGGCTATTTTCCAGCATTCGTTTACTTATGGCCCGTTACTGTCATTTTCTACTTGTGGGCCAAATTCAACCCGTGGTTACAGTCGGCCCATTTGTGGTCCATTAATACGTTGGGCCATTTTCATAGCGTCATCAAATGCGGCCTATTAACGATGGCCCGTCATGGTCGGCCCATGAACGGACGATTCCAACTCTAGCCTGTTTACGGCCAGAATGCGGTCTGTTTGGCCCATGTTTGGCCAATCGATCATACGGCCCGTATAAGGCCCATTGATGATACGACCCGTAGAAGGCCCATTGTTTCTACGGCCCGTAGAAGGCCCATTGTTTCTACGGCCCGTAGAAGGCCCACTGTTTCTATGGCCCGTAGAAGGCCCACTGTTTATATGGCCCGTAGAAGGCCCACTGTTTCTACGGCCTGTAGGAGGCCCAGTGTCACTACAGTAAATATTAGCCCATGGTTATTGTGGCCTAGTTTTAAAAAATAGGTTATAGCAGCCACTAGCAAACCGCAGAAAAAGAACTGCACTGACTACAAGCAAACAAATAAACAAGACAACAAGGAAATAAATAAGCAAGCAACTTACACTAGGTTATCATGGCTATTACACATATTACATCCACTGGGCATCAAAGTTCGCCACCAGTGCAAATATAGGGAACACATCAGCATATAAACGCCACAGCAAAACAAGTCCAGAACTGAAACCACTTCAGAAGAGCTCAAGAAACAATATCCCGGGTACCCATAATGCTGGCAAGATGCTTAGCAAGCTTATTAACTTTCTCTTGTTTGGCGCTTAAGTCCTCCAGTGCTTGCTGTTGCACCAGAAAGTATGCATCTGAATTCTGCAGGGACTTCCTCAGTCCTTCGGCTTCCTGTCGCATAACATCTGATCGATGTCTTTCAACTTGAAGTTGAGACTTAAGAAGCCGAACCGATTCAGGTAACGAGTTCGAAGAGATGGTGCCAGCAGGGGTAGCCAGTAACTCGAACACTACATCAAGACAGGACTTTGGGGTTGTCTCACTGTCTTCATTATAGTTTTTATTAGCTTTCTTGGAGACCAATAGGGATGTCTCACTATGTTGAACCTTATCCGCATTACTTCCTTTACCATTGCATAACAGGGTACTCTTCTCCAATATTTTATCCGCGTTCTAAAAGAGAAACAAACAAACACATCTCAGGTTTACAATGTAGTATATGAAACTCATTTTGGGAAACCAGTTCGGTAGTAAGGTAGACATGATAACAGCATGAAACAAACATATATCTATGTAGTATGATCACTGTATGGTCTATATTCTAGTTTATGTTGCCAAATCAAGATAGATACAGTTCGAATCATATCTATTTAAGACAAAGCAGCATAGACAGAATATAAGTGTGGGAAACTACACAGCAATAGCAACACTTGTAATGTGCATGGCATGAGAACATAACTGTTTATTCAATTGACACTGAAATCACCATAGAGCAAGTTACAACAGCAAACAGCCAAACACGTTGAAGAAACAGGTTTAAAACATACCTATTGCGCCATTGGAGTTTCAATTGCATCCTTCAAATTTGAAATTAGTTGGTATCAGTAAATACAGCGATGCAAGAGCAAAGTAGTATGAACCATAGCTACGGAACCTGACCCGAGAACAATTCTGCTTCTGCTTTAAGTGTTGACTTCGGGTTCGGA
Organism: Triticum urartu; assembly: GCF_003073215.2. NCBI lineage: Eukaryota > Viridiplantae > Streptophyta > Magnoliopsida > Poales > Poaceae > Triticum > Triticum urartu. The sequence continues at coordinate 311,483,712 of NC_053022.1, read as the reverse complement.
GTGGTGGTCCTCGTGATTTGGGCACTGCAGTTGCCTTACTAACTGCTCGTGTTTGGGTGCTCTGTGGTGGAGACGTGTTGTGTCAACGGGAACTGGGTGTCCATCAGCTGGGGTTGGGGTTAGAACGGGTGTAGCTGGTTCTCTGTCCAACTGGGTAGGGGTACAATCTGCATGAGTGTGGGTTATGTGTGGTGGGGCTGGTTCTTGGGCAAGTACAACCATGGTTCTATCTGCATCGACAGGTAGCATGATATTTTCTGAAGACTGTATTTTTACTCCCACAGATACTGCCATCACTCCCTCCAATTGAAAAGGCTGATAAACAAGATAAGTAATTGAATGTACAGACATTGTAAGATAGACATGTGCAATGGATAGTAGGGAAGAAAACAGGGCATGAAATAATTCACATTTATGTTGTCTAAGCAAACAGAATAGCAGGACATAATTTCACATATATGATGGCTAATTAAACAGGATAGCATGACACAATTTCACATGTATGATGGCTAACTAAACAGGATAGAATGACATACTTCAAAATATGATGACTATGTAAACAGGATGACATGATATAACTATATGATGTGTCTATTAAAGTGGTTGGCATGCCATAAATCACAAACATGCCGTCGATGGAAACATGATGGCATGATATAATTCACGGATAGAATGACATAATTTAAAATATGATGACTATGTAAACATGATGAGATGATATAACTATATTATGTCTTTAGAAAATGGGTTGGCATGCCATAATTCAGATACATGCTGTCTATGTAAACATCATGGCATGACATAATTCAAATATATGATTTGTATAATAAGGAAGTGAGCAGAGGGCAATCACATATATGATGTGTCAACTAAGGAGATGGCATTCAATATTGTGTATATGATGTAAAAACTAAGCATTGCAATACAACATATGCATTATATGAGTAATATAACCCTGCCAAGTTTGAGCATACACCTCAGGGGGATAATAGGACTGGTCATCTGCCTCTGAATCCTCCTCTAAAGAGCTATCTGTAACCAGCAAGATATCTGCTTCAGCAGGTAGCATTGTCTGCTCTGAAGACCTTGTTTTCACTCCAGATTTCTCCATCACCAATTCAAATGGATGATGCACAGGAAGAGCAGTTGAATATACAAACATTGTCGACAAAAGCAATGAGAAATACAAAAAAAGGATGGCATGATATAATTCACATATATGACGCTTGGCTAAACAGCATGGCATTGCATAATTCACATATATAATACCCTGCAACAAGATAGCATTACATAATTCACATATATAATGTCTTGCAACAAGATGGCATTGCATAATTCACATATACGGTAATTAGACACTAAACAGGTGGCATTCACACAAAGCATGTCTAAACTAAGCAAATGACATAGCAATGCAAGATACCATACGCACGATATGAGCAACATAACCCTGCCAAGTTAGGGCATGCACCTCGGGGGGGGGGATATTACTGGCCATCTGTCTATGAATCCTCCTCTGAGGAGCTATCGGTAACCAGCAAGACATGCACTTCGTCAGATAGCATTGTCTATTCTGAAGACCTTGTTTCCACTCCAGATTTTTCCTTGACCGTGTCGAATGGCTGATGCACAGGAAGAGTAATTGAATGTACTAAAATTGTTGACAAATTTAACACGTAATAAAAAATGATGGCATGCTATAATTCACATATAAGATGACTGGCTAACCAGGGTGGCATTGCAAAATTCACATATATGATGCCAGGCTAGACAAGATGGCATTGCATGATTCACATATACGATAAAGAAACTAAACAGATGGCATTGACACAAAGCATGTCTAAACTAAGCAGATGACATCTTTAATGTATACAGTAAGCAATGCAAGGCACCATATGCATGATATTACCAACATCAGCATGCCAAGTTAGAGCGAAGACCTCATGGGGTAAATAGGAGTGGTCTTATCCTTCCGAATCCCCCTCAGAACAGTTATCTTCCTCTTGATTACGATTCGAAATGGGTGGAGGGGGGCTGCCTTTGCGCCCAGCATGGAATGACGTCTGCATGAAATTTTATTGCCACACAAGGCTCGTATCTTTTGCTCTACATGATCAGTTCCATTGTGTACAATAACTGGCATGCATAGGAATAAAACATAGTGAGATTATGTAAGGAGTGCATGCACAAATCCAGAGTGATGGTAGCAAACTGTGGATAGACCCAAAACCAATGATAGCAGGCAGATAATAGCTTTAGTTAAAAATTACAGATAATGGCTCCTTTAATGTTTGTTTGCACCCAACATGAAACTCATAGTAGACACCGGAGATTAACCAGATAGTAGACATATAGTACTGATTGCTGCCCCAATATGTAACCCACAACCATATAAAAACTCAAGTTTCAGCATTAGTTTGGACCCGACTCGGAGTCTAATAGGTGAACATGATGATAATGTAGCATGTCATCATATTAAGCGATGCATAACGTAAGCAGACACGGAAGAATGCGACCTCTCTTGCGGACCCGTGTAGTCCACAAGGTCATCTGCTCAGTTGATGATGGTAATGCAGTTGCCGTGGCTGCCGGCGACGGGGAAGAAGATCTGAGGCGGCGAAAGATAGTCTGGAGAGCGGATCCCTGCTGTGGTGAACCCTTCCGTCGTTAGAGCAGCTGAGCTAGGGTGGAACACAGCGCCGTAGGAGCAGGACAAACCACACAAGATTTTCTTTGACACATATCTGTAACAGAAGTAATTGAGTAAGGGCTTGTTTGAATTTGAGGATTCTAACAATGCAGGGATAGGAAATAGACAGGAATAGCATAGGAATGCATGTGCAAAACAGAGAATTTAAAAACACAGGATTTCTGCCAATCTGGGTGTTTGATTCACAACAATTGGAAGATCACAGGATGCAAAAAAGCATGGTGAGATTAAGTCAAACCACAAGAAAATGTACAGTTATAATGCTATTATGCTACTATCTCTTAGTCTTGTGCTTGATGAATAGGAATATGAAAAGGAGGAGAAGTGGAAAATAGGATTCCTATGGTTTTTTCTTTCAAGGAGTCACTAAAGGAACAAATCCTACAGTTTTCCTTTGCTCCATTCCTTTGCACCAAATTCATGAAAAGTAGTACCATAGGAGACTTTCCAATTCCGATGTTTTTCATTCACTTTTCCTTTCAAGCACTAGCGATTCTAGTAGCCAGGCTTGAGCAAGGAAAATCCTACACGAAAAAAATGTTTTTGTGCTACTTCTATTACTTTGGACCCAGGCCACTACCATCCTAGCTCAACTCCCAGGCCCATCGACAAATGCACAACTCAAACGCGCAGAGATAAATAATGATGGCGTTTAAGAGAGTCCATCACGGATAGCTAAGTTGCCTGGTACCTCACTGCTTGTCATATAGTAGGATAAAATAATCGTATTTCCCATTACTATGAGTGCTCAGTGGACAATATATATAAGATGTGGAGTAAAAAAGATATGCAACAAGTGTACAACCTCTTTGGCGAAGCCATGTCGATCTCAGCGTGATTGGGTTGGCCGGTGAGGATGCTCCAGCTGACTTGGCTGTCGGAGGAGGGGAAGAAGATCTTAGGCGTCTGGAGATGGAGCCCGAGGTACTGCTCCGCTGTGATGGAGGGTTTCGTCGTTGGAGCAGCTCCGGTGAGTTGTATGACACCGAGGCTGAAGCAGGACAAGAGAGACAGCGAACAATGTTAACCTGAGTGGAATTCTAATAGCATCTCCAATACATGACATAAAATACATAACCACAAAGTGCTAGATGTAAAATACATCAGCCGCTCATCTCTGAACTTAACTGTCAAAACTAAATTTAACTGTCGAAACTGAACTTAACTGTCGAAACTGAACTTAACTGTCGAAACTGAATTTTGCTGTCAAAACTGAATTTTGCTGTCGAAACTGAACGCACTAGCAAGGTGAGCCTACACGTCGGTCGACTGACTTTTTCATCTCTGGTCAGTCGATTTTGCAGCCGTTGGATACGAAATCAAGGGCCTGTGGTTCATCTTCAACTCCACCCCTGAGCCGCCAGCCACCACCGGCCAAACAGCAGCCCCTCGCCGCCCGCGGCCGGCTCCGGCTGGGTGGCGGACGGAGGAGGGTGTGGGATTTCATCGCGGGTTTTCGTGGCCTTGGTGTACGAATGGGTAGGCGGATGGGATGGCAGTGGGGAACCATGGCTTAGAGACGCGCTTGTCTGAAATGTGAGGTAAGTTACGAAAGTAGCCGCACCGATTTGAGGCGGTTCTTTCGGTTCAGGGGTACCACGGGCATTTCGCGTGTCGGGATTTCACAGGAGGTGGGAGTTTTCACGCGCGTTGTAATTTCGGAATAGCAAGGCGCGGGTTGAGATGGAGGGAGTTATCGAAGCACAATGAGACAAATATATATCTTAAATATTTCAGGCTAACAAGGCGCGGGTTGAAGAGGCGGGAGTTTCGCAACACGATAGACAGAGACGCTATCTTGAATTTTTGGCATAATAAGGCGCGGCTTGAAATTTTGGAAGAACAAGCTTAACGTGTACCAAAAAAAGACAATTTGCACGTCAACACGCACAACACACACACAAACAGCATTTAGACTAGAGTAAGGTACACGTGCATTGCACGCATGAGATTTGGCAACCAAATTATGAATAAATACCAAATTATAGCATGCAAGCTTTGAGTCATATATGCATGATGTAGATGTTCGTTTAATTCTTATAGTTCATTTCATTCAAAATCATCTAGTTTTTATAATAAAGCTAATCTATTTTAAGAATCATGGAATTGTGCGTCGTAAGACATAAAGTAAAAACAAATAATGGCAAATCATGTAGAAAAACATTTGGGCAATTCTGATACGGAAGATTCTAGAACAAATAAGAAGTGCTTGTGTTTTGATGTTTGTGCATTATGCTTAAGTTCAACCATGGAGTCTTCTAGATTATACATGTGGAAAATTTGGTGGAATCTAGATGATATCCAACGGCCAGTAGTGCTCAAATTTGCCATCTTTGGACCATCGGATGCGCCTAATCCAACGACCATCTTTCAAAGTTAAAGTTACCCGCACACAATATAAAAAAATATAATATATAATATATATATAGGGGTATAGATATAGATATGTGATGCGAAAGCCGCCCATCATCTCCAATTAGAATATGTGTCCATGCACGGATGCGACGTGGCCAAATGATGTTTGCCATCGGTATCTCAAATTCAAATCAGTCTGACCTTGTTCAATGTGTATACATTACAACATGCTCATTTCCAAACCACACCACGCAGATCTCCATTATATTCATGCATGCATGGGTTTCAAACATCAGGATCTCTTATTCAAATATTTGAATTCAACTTTACATTGATTATGACCTCACCAATTCTTTTACACCCACACAGTAGTCTTCTCTTTATAATTGTACCACTAACTTTCTCTCGTGCATGCATGCACACACACTACCAATCGGCATTATCCATCGCACGCATGCAATCTTTTTCTTCAGGTCGGTCTCCCATGAAGGCACACACCCACACACATCCCCCTCTCCATCATATCGGGCATTCATTATCTCTCACGCTTGCATGCGCAACGATCGATGTTCCTCTATGTATGTGTGTATATAGCTAGGACTTTCATAGTTTTCCACGCAAACCGATCAATCGATATATCCAGTGAGGTCTCACCCTCTTTCCCACGTCCACATCGATCAATCTATACCTCTCTATATAGGGTTAACATATATAGCTAATACACCCACATTAATTATATATCCAGCATCCCCCTCTCATCATCCATGCCTTCTGCTTCATCTCTCAGACGCGTGCACAATGGCGAAGACAGAGGGCAGTAAGGGCCCTCCCCCTCCCCCCTAACATCACTATATATCGAGGCTCATATGAATGTGATCATTAGACAATTGCTGCTAGATTGGTTTAAGTTCATGAATTGACCCTCCTCGTAAAGGATTAGCAATGCTTGCCCACCTAGCTCATTTATTTTTCATGGCTCCGCCACTGCGCGCAACAGCGCACGTGTTCGCCCCCTTTCTCTAAATATCGATCTCGCACTTGTGCATTCCTTCATAGTCTCCCTCCACTCGGCCCCTCGCACCATCTTCTAGCCCCCACCGGATTTTGCCACATGTACAATCTAGCAGACTCCATGGTTGAACTTAAGCATAATGCACAAACCTCAAAACAACAGTGGTTCTCTTTTGTTCTAGAATCTTCCGTATCATAACTGCCCAAACTTTTTTTTCTAGTTGAATTGCCATTATTTGTTTTTACTTTATGCTTTACAACGCACAATTCCATGAATCATAAAATAGATTAAGGGCTTCTTTGATTCAAAGGATTCTCAAAGGAATTTTGGAGGATTATAATCATTAGGAATTTTTCCTATCTTGGTTGTTTGATTCGCAGGATTGTAAACCATAGGAATTTTTCCATATGATTCATTTGCACTAGATTTCATAGGAAACATCCCATCCACTCAAACCTCTTTGAAAGAATTCTGCGTTTTTTCTATGCATAATCAAACACTCGTACAATCCTGTAGGATTCAAGACGACATTCCACTATAATCTCATGTTTTTCCTATTCCCGCGTTCTTAGCTTTTTTATAAGAACTAATTGATTTTGAATGAGATGAACTATAAGAATTAAAGAAGGGCTACATCAGGCATATATGACTCAGAGCTTACATGCTATAGTGTGGTATTTATTCATAATTTGGTTGCAAAATCTGATGCGTGCAATGCACGTGTAACTTACTAGTACTTCGAGTATGTGCAAAACACGTAAATTAGAATACCAATGGCACGCTACACAGTGTCTCTCTTACAGTTCATGAAGCCACGTGTCACATGTGGAGGCGTTGTCGCGACCTCCTTGCGTGGATTGATCATAGTGACGTGCTGCTGGTTCCAGAAGAATGTCATACTGGCGGTACATGCATGAAGAGAAGATGTGCACGCACGCCACGCACGCACTCATTCCCTCGCACGCACACGCGGGTACACGGGCGGCCGCAATTTTGTACCAAGATCCACCCCATGTGATAATTTGACGCGTGTAAAGTCGTTGACTTCATTGATGGTCAATTAATACAGCGCATGCAAATTGAGTCTCCTTCGTATTTTGTGCCAATTTTTGACAGTAACATAATATTTACACATTTGAGCAGTGTAGTACTTGAAATTTATGTTCCGCTAAACTCATCGGGAGCCGTCTCGGGCCTCGAAACCAAAACCATCAATTAATATTTACCTTGTTCCCATCACATTCGAAAGCCTGCTCACACCTACTAGTACGTACCAAACCTGAAGATGTTCCCACTATGTAGGTATTAGTACTAGTGCTAGTACTTAGGTTATAAAAAGGGGAACTACCTAACCGAAAATTACTCTACCTTTCCTCCTCATAAGTGCTTCTTCTTCGTCTGTCGTTGCCATGGCCGGTGAGCAGAGCTCTAGGTCGAGAACTATTCGTAACAAGGGAGCGACAACCAAGGCTGCGGAAAAAAAGAGAGGGCTCGCCGCCACGTAGATCTCTCACGGGCAGGCGATGGCTCCCAGGAGCGCGCTAGCCGCGGAGGTGAACATGCCGAGCCGGCGGAGCTGGAGTCGTTATCCCTCGATGGCATGCCCGATCAGCTCAATAAGCACCTCAATAAGCAGAAGGAGTTCATCCAAGGCTTGATGAAGTTGCTAAAGGAGAGCCTCAACGACATGCCCGCTGAGCTCAATCAGCAGGGGGAGTTGACCGCCGGCTTGGTGATGCTTCTGAAGAAGAGCATTGCCTCGGAGAAGAAGGCGACCGGCGAAATCCTGCAACTTTAGGAGGACAAGGAGAAGCTCTGCCACGAGATCGACCTATTGAAGGAGAAGAACACCGGCTGGAAGAAGCTGCATGAGAATAGTAGTTCCTCAATGAAGATGCTGCAGGCCCTCGTCATGGAACAGAAGGAGGAGTTGGCGAAGCTCTGCATCGAGCACCCGACTGCTGTCAAGGTACGTAATGCGGTCGTGGAACAGATGATGAAGGCTCGCGTCGAGAAATCCCGCGTCATGGACAGAATGAAGAAGATGGCGGAGGAGACGCGCAAGGAGATGGAGGTCGTGGAGGCAATGAAGAAGCAATTATGACTCCGCGGCGAATTAGATCATTTGGGGTGATAATCTTCCTTCTTCTTTTGCTCATGTGTTTCATCTTTTGCTTCGGGTGTTTCCCCGCACGTGTCACGTTCTCTACGAGGCATGAATAGAACAATAGTTTTATTGAGGAAATGAATAGAACAATGCTAACAATGAGATGACTAGCAAATTAGATCATTTTTTATTGCCATATGGCACTGGGCTGCCGTGTTTCGTGCTCCTCCATCGCAGTACTACTCCAGTGGAAAACTTGAGTATACCGCACGGTTCTTTGCTCCTCCTCGATCAGGTCGTCGGCGCATTTATATGAGCAGTCAAATCACAAGGCCCCACCTTCCAGCAGTAATGAGCCGTCAAATCACAAAGGCCCTCGCCTCTCGTGAAACCGACCAAGCTAGACTGCCCCGCCCTCTAGCCTTTTAAAAAATGCATACTTTTGTACAACAGTAGTATCGATGGATTGCGCCATGGAGCAAAACTTGAAATTAAAAAAAGGTGGTACATATAGAGAGCGCTCGTCGCCAAATTATGCATATAGTACTATTAAAAAGGCTAGTCACAATAATGGTGTCCAGCACAACCCACCCCTCAAATAAAACTAAGAGGGTGCTTGGATACGTTTTAGTCCCATGACTAAAAGTAGTGGGACTAAAACATGCTAGCCTCACCCATGCTTGGATCCAAATACTAAAAAGGCTAAAATCAAGTTAATGAGCATTTATTATCCTGCAAACCCTCCAATCCAGAACTCGCCTGTGTTAAAGAAGAGGAGTTAAATGAGTAGAGAGAGGACTAATCCACATTTTAGTAGGGGTACCCCTGACTAAAATTTTTTAGTCTCAAGACTAGTTTTAGCCCCTCTTTAGTCAGGGGTTCTTGGAACTTTAGCCTCTTAAAGAGACTATTTTTAGTCAGACTAAAATAAGTCCCTTGGATCCAAGCACCCTCTAAGCATCCTGGAATTCTTTGAAAAAACTAAGCACCCTGAAATTCTTTAACAACTAAACTGCTGGCTATATGATGTTGGCCATATATATTGTACGTATATAATGTGAAGAAACGAGTGGTAGTACTATACCAACTAAAAGATGAAATGTAAGAAATACTAGTATGTATGTACTAAAGAGTTAAAGTAACGAGAAGAAACATAACATAGTTCTGCTGGGGGCTCAGCACAACACACCCCTCAAATTAAATTAAGCACACCTAAAATTAAACTTTGCAACTATTCCAGTAGACACTGCATTAGAACCACCATGAGCAACGACACTGCCACCTTACTCGGAGTCCTCACCCACGTCCTCGACTTCGTCCTTTTCCCTCTTCCTCTTGGCCGATACTTCTTTGCTTGAACCGCACACTTGGCTGTTGATCTTCATCCAACCCTTGTAGATATTGAAGCAAAGGTAGCCATCCATTGCATCATAGTGGATGTGGTCTATATCTAGTACATTCCGCTGCCATGCATGATGATGAAAAGTGTATGGAGGTTTCTCCAGTTTACCGTACGAAGGATGAACCATGGCTCCTGCCAGGGTCAGCATTGAAGGCTGACGAGAGGACACCAGCCGATTCTTCTGGAGGTTGAAGGTGTTGCCTACAACGAGGCCTATCTGACGCAGGACTTCTTTGTCTTTACCAAAGTCTACGGTAATGAATTTTACTAGGTTGCTCTCGAGGAAGTCATTAAAATCCCGGCACTCAACGTCGGCATGGCATAAATGGTAGACCAAGCATAAGTCATGCATGCAAACCTAGATCACAGAGGGCTTCTTCCTCTCTTCGTCCTTTAGATCCTTCTCTCGTCCCAGGACTGTGGTGTACTCAACATCTAGCCCAGCGAACCACTCATCATCTGAGTCTTCGAACATGCGTCTGAAGCGAGAAAGGCATCCTTTCACCATCGCGGAAGAACGGGTGTAGATGACATCGAACTCATCGTCGATGATGGTTCTAACCTTGTACTCACCGCCGATCGTGGAGATTTGGGACGCCATGGATTTGAGAGGAGGGTTAGGATTAGTGGAACTGCCGTAATGTGAATGGACGGGACGACTAGGAGCGAACCGCCGTAGTATTGAAGGACGTGCGGGGACGAGTAGGAGCGAACTGCCAGCATGCGAACGGCTGGGTAGTGGCTTTCCATTCTCCCATGATACGGGCTTCCGAGAGCCCTTGGATCTGAGATCGAACGGTTGCATGGCGTGATTCTAGACCTATGGGTGAATATCCTCTCCTGGAGGGTTATTCTGCAAATTTTCAGCAACTTAGCATGCGACCATTTGATATCAGATCCAAGGGCTGCCAGCAACCCGTATCATGGTCGCGCCTACCACGACCGTCGTGTCGCTCGCGTGGTCGCTCCCTTGGAGATTTAACATGGTGCGTTAGGCTATCTGATGTTGGCATGTCATACATAGTCATCACTTAGTCACTCATACTACAACAAGGTTGGCTATAAGTGTATTTTTTTACTCCTCTCTATCTCTTTCTTCGTACTCCCTCCGTCCCATAATATAAGAATGTTTTTGGCACTAGTGTAGTGCCCCAAACATTCTTATATTATGGGACACAGGGAGTACTAGTATTTATTGCATTTGCCAAGGAGTGACCTCTTCCAATGAAATGGTGTTGCTAAGTTTGCTTCATTTAATTAGCTATAGACTCAAAATTGTCTTTTCACCTAGGTACACACGCTTAGCACCCTTTCTTCCTTGGGTCACCAAACTAGTCCCTTTCTTCCTTGGTACACATGCTTAAGCACCTGTAGGAGTAAGTAAAAGTAAGTATGATAGTGCGCTTTACATTGCATTTTTGCATATGTGGAGGGAAGAGAGGCAAGGAAAAAGTGGAGAAGTGGGCTCATGTGCAAGAGCCAGCCTCTACTACATGGTGGAGCATTGGGGGAGGCACCTGTATGGAGGTGGTCAGGAATCGGGAGACTCACGCCGGTCGTAGCGCCACAATTAAAATGATAATGGCAAGTCAAATCATGGGGCCCCACCTATCCAGCAGTAACTCGCTGTCAAATCACACAGCCCTACATTTGCAGCAGCCTACTCCCTCATCTTCTTGTGTCTCTGTCGAACCGACTAGGCGGAACTGCCCCGCTGCCTACCGCGCAGGAAAAGCCCCGCCCTCGACTTCTAAATAGTATACATAATACTAATTTTGTATCCATGGATTGCACCCGTGCCATGGAGCAAAGCATCTAGAAAATGGAGGTACACATGTACGGAGTATACATCACACCCGTCGCGTTCGCGTCGCAACCCAGACGGTCGGTCGGTCTGGCACGCTGCTCTCCGAATGGAACACGCGTCATATTGCGTTTGCACACACATGTGGGACGACAATTGAGAACCGACCATAGGCACACTCCCCGACCCCGCAAGTCGGGTGACTTAATAGAAGAGGGAGACGAGCGATAGTACTAGAGAAGTGTTGTACTACGTTGGTGGCTGGACGATCCCTGCAAGACACGGAAGATCAGTTCGTCCATGGATGTGACCAGACTCCAGCAGACACGTCTGGATTGGCTATCGCCTACATATCGAGCAGGCTGTGTTGTACATGGTTGTAGTTGTGGTGAGAAATCTAAAAAAAGGTTTCTTGTCATCTCGCAAAATTAGGTGTCATGTGCTTCGGATCACTGCGAGGGTTAAACAGCGACAACTGAGTTGGGCTAGTCATTGGGGGCACATGCATGAACAGTGACTACTCGGCTGACATCTAGGTCAAGCCGTCTATGTAATTAGGACATCTATCGACATACCCCTTTTCTATGAGTTTATCTTTAATTTGAGCTTTGTTCCTCGTCTAGTTTATCCGTCGGGATTCATTTTGTCTCCTTTGGGCAGCGAGGTTATGATTTCTTGTCATGTGGCATTTTTTTGTGTTATATGTTATAATCCGGCACTTCAGATCAAAATGACGACAAATGCGCCTCCGGGCCACGTGCATGAAGACTGCTCGACAGTCATTGACCTGGTCAAGCCGGCTCCGGTAGACAAAAGAAAACTAGTACTACTCCACTATATAGGCAGGAGCCTCCGCGCTTGCTTGCTAGTGTTGCTCTCTTCACACTGTCTCGGCCTCTCCAGATCTAAACACGACAGCGGTGGCCACACACTCTCTCTCTCTGCTCACCGCTGGTCACAGATCCAGCCGGATCCTCTCCGCCGGGGAAGGTGAGAAGGTGAAACGTTCACGCGGTCATCTTCGGCGACGGCTCTTACCCACTGCTGGGTGCGTCCCGATCAGCCTGCCTTGCCATTCTCTCCCAAGCACCGCTGGCGAGGGAGGGTCTCCGACCCCTTCTTCCTCGCTACCATAGTGCAGTGTGGGCAGATCCCTCCTCTCGCCGCCCACCTAGCGACATCCCGGCGACCATCAGGTATAACTTCCTTCGAAACCGGCCTCGCTCTACTTCCCGAGCTCCTAACATCGCTGCATTTGTATCTTTTACTATTTCTCAGGCCCCCTCGTAGATAGGATCGATCGGTTGTTCGAAAACCACCTAATTTTTTACGTTTAAGAGGTAATACTAGTTCATGCACTCGAATCTAGTACTACTTGGTTCAAAAAAGGAAGAAAGGGGGTGGGGGCTGGGGGAGGATTTGTTACCTGAATCTAGGACTTGGTCGAAAGAGGAAATAATGGGGGCGAAAAGTAGCAGAGACTGGCTATCCAACTGGTCTCTAGGTCTAATAGGGAAATAAAGGGAAACGCAGTACAAACTCAATATAAATCCGATCTATTGGTTGAAAAAGGAAAGAAAGTGGGGACTAGGTGACAAGTCAATAGAGTAAGTCCAGCACTAGATTTTCTAGCCTCACACAGTATAAGGTGGCTATACCGAACAAAAATGGGACCAACCCAGATATCCTGTTCTGATGTTTTTTGCCCCAAGCCACTCTTATGTAATGCCACTGGTAAAATGTAGCAGTCGCACTGTTAAAAGTAAGGACACGTTAAACCAATGTTGTTTTCAATGTAATGCCTCCAGTAATATGTATCAATGGCACTTCTTTACATCTCCTGCTAAAATTTCCCATTAAGATAAGTTGGTTCTTTTCGTTAGAAATGCAACTGTCCTGGTCCGCCTACTCTCCTGTGCCCAAAGTAATGTCGTATTTAACGGTTGTCATAGTTTATCCTAATGCCCACACTAATATCTAGCAATGCCAGTGATTTAGAAATTGCTACTGTCCTTGTAGGATTTCCATTCAGATAAGGAACATGCTTCTTTTCATTTGATGCATGTTTCATCACTTGTTAGTCACCCTCCTTTCCACCTTTTTTGTGCAAACAGAGATATACATTTCATGCTCGATCTTAGTTGAACTGCACAAATGATATCCAAATTATAGTTGAGCATTCCAGGAGCTTCACAACCAACCTTGATGTTGCTCAATTTTATTGCAACTAATGAAGAAGAAGCTCTGTGGGTTTCGTTTTCTAATGGAAATGGAACCGGGGCTGGAGCCCTTTTCTTAAAAAAAATGAAGAAGCTTCTAGCTCATGGGACATTGCTTCATTTTAGGTGAACTGCACCAAAAGGTCCCATGAATTGAATCATACATGTTGGTGACTGAAAGAGCCAGCTTCAGCATCCCAGTCTAAGCACCCCCGGCCTCCATCCTTGCGACGCACGGTACACCTCGTTTGCCACCTGCTCGACCCTAGTGTCACTGATAAAATGAAGTAATAATATAGTTAAAATAGAGCGAGTGTCATCTCTATCATTTCATTTCCAATGTAGATAAAGAAAGTGCTTCTCTTTGTTAATATATGTTTCATCAACTAGTCCCATTGTTAATGTTTAAGCATTTCTGCAAACTGGGGTGCTTAATTTTAGTTGATATGTACAAAAATAGAGATTTGAATGTCTCAAGGTGCCTCCTTGTACTACTGTTGTACACTGATGTTCATCACTGGCAGAAGGTGTATCTGGGAGACTTGGGACGATGTCCAGTATGAGGCGTACCGTATGAGGCATCGCAGGGCCCATCTTGCCCTTGCAGCATAGCATACTATGATACTATCGCACTATTTTCTTCTATTTATTTTGTGTGTTTCATCAACTAGTACCACTATAATTTAATCACACTTTTTCATTATCTGTGCAACCAGGGTTATTCAGCTGCATTTTGGTGGAACTGCACAAATGTACGTATGGAACCGGCATATATGCAGAGTGCGAGGTGTGCCAAGTAAAAAATTACCGACACCAACCATGCTGCATGCACGCATTGGCATCCACCACCACCAGTGAGATGTGTGGCACTCTCTGTGGAAGGATCTTTCTCGGCAGCAAATCATCTAACCAAATACTAGTAGCTTATATTGGCAGTTTTCTAGGGAGTACTCTTTTCTGAAGCACCAATCTATTTTTCTTTATTTGTACACTGTGTCACAACTTTGACCCAAAGGTCCAGAGCTATTTTAGGGTGATTGGCGTAGTACTCGGAGACTGATTGTAAGCATGATTTTCATTAGCTGTCACACTGATTGTAAGCATGAGCAGGTGGAAGATTAGGTTAGTGTGAAGTTTAACTTAAACCCTACCGCCGCCGTTGAAACGAGGCGAGCGTCGAGGGAACCGTGGAGAACGGCGGGGAAGCGACGTCGCGCCATCCGGCCTCCTCTTGTGGTGGAGAACAAATACTCCTGTGGCTCCGGCTGGCTCTGCACCATCACGAACGGCACACCATACTCGATTGATTCATTATCCTCTGGGTGCTCGACCTTCGACCTGTACGCCCACCACCTCCGCTTGACTATCGCCTCGGGTGAATCTGTCTGCTCCATCGCCCAGAGGAGATACACGATGAAGTCGGAGGACTGCGGCGTGACTGCCGCCGAGGAGTACATGTACATCGCCGCCGTCTCGCTCTTTCGCATACATTGCCACATGGCCCACACCGTCCACGAAATCTCCCACTCATTGCCAAACCAACTAAGGATCTCCTTCAACCTGGCTAACTTTGCCTGGCCGCCGTCGGCAATCTGCCTGATTCACTGCTGCATCCTCTCCATAGATGTCCTTCTGAGTGGTCTGGTGCTAGCTTTGGAAGATGGGAGGAGAGACGGTGGTCTTGCAATAGAGAAGAGGGAGAGGCGAGACGGTGGTTTTGGAATGGAGATGATGGAGAGGAGAGGAGGTGCTTTTGCAATGGAGAAGATCAGAAGAGGGAGAGGCGAGACGGTGGTTTTGGAATGGAGATGATGGAGAGGAGAGGAGGTGGTTTTGCAATGGAGAAGATCAGAAGAGGGAGAGGCGTGACGGTGGTTTTGGAATGGAGATGATGGAGAGGAGAGGAGGTGTTTTTCAATGGAGAAGAGGGAGAGGAGCGTGCGGCAGCGATTTAGAATTGGACGAGAGGGCCGGCACGCCGTGACTGGATCAAAATCAAAATCAATTTACCCTTCAATTAAGAAAGCGACCCCACATTAACTAGTATCCCTTTTATTCTGGGTCATAATTAACCATTATTTTCGCACATAAAATATATGTTATACGTTGCAAAAATAATATAATTTGAAAGTACATTCAGATACGAACCAAACGATACAATTTTTGGTGACATGCATTCACATTTTGCTTGTCAAATACAGTACGTGGTCTAACTTTGACCCAAAATACGCAAAACAAAACAAAAAATACTTCCAAGACCAGCGCCGCTCTTCCGCTCTTCTCCTCTTAAACCACCGTCACTCCTCTCCCGTTCCAATCTAAATGCAACGCCGCTCCTCTCCTCTTCCACTTCAAAACCACTGCCCCTCCTCTCCTGTTCCAGTCCAAAACCAGCATCGCTCCTCTCCCGTTCTAATCCAAAACCAGCGCTGCTCCTCTCCTCTTCCATTCAAAAACTACCGCCGGCGAGTGAAGGTGATGTGGAGAAATAGATCGATGGAGGAGTACAACCGATACATGAGGATCACAGACGACGACCCTGTGAAGCTAGCTAGGATGTTGGAGATACAGTCTTGGTTTGACAATAAGGACCAACTAGCAGCCATGGTGACATCCATGGCCAAATATCTGCAACAGAGCGAAAAGGTGGCGATACTCCCAGAGGGAGTCGCGCATGAGTACATAGAGCTGCTCCTCTGGGCCATGGAGCAAACAGATTCACCGAATCCGATCGTGAGGGAGCGGTGGTGGGAGTATCGATCCCAGATGGAGCATCCACCAGAGATTGAAGGATCGAGCATCTACATGGTGCCGTTTGGGTGGGTGTCCTGCCAGAGCGAGCCGGTGGAGTCTTCGTCGACCGAACCCAACTGCAAGAGGAGAAAAGTAGTTGGCCCGACGACGCTTCCCCGCCATCATCTCCCTCACTGTTCACATCGTCTCACGGGGCGGCTGTCTGCCGCCGAGGAATAGTAGGGGGATGCCCCCCCATCCCAATAGTCGGGCAGGTTGTGAATTGTCAGGAGGAGCTTAGGCTTGTCAGTATTTGCAGGTTGTGAATTTTGTTTTGTGTTGTGTATTTTGAGAGTACTTTCAGATATGAATGTCTTTTGAATTTCAGATTTGCAGTATTGAGCATATGAAGTATTTTATGAATTCTAGAGATCTATTTTTATCACTTAAAAAATGTAGTTTCATAGGAGTATAAAAGTGCAGACAATGTGATTCTCAGAGAAGAAACTGCAAGTTTCAGTTTCAGATAAGAAACTGCAAGTTCAGTTTCAGATAAGAAACTGCAACTTTCAGAGGCAGAGCATTTATATTAACACGACCTTTTCAAATAGGGTTAACATCATGTTGAAAGTTTTATTCATGGTCGAAAATGGAACTACCAGCCAGTTAACATCATGCTGATCAACATTCATGCATAGCACGTCTTCATATGATGCACAGTCAAAATGCCCACACAATGTCGAGTGTGCGAAACACAGAGAAAATGGGGGACGAAGTTTTGGCAAGTGTGGACGTGGTTTTGGGCTGCCCCGTCTAGGCTTTCATTTTTAACATGCGCAGCCCACGTCCTCGGAGACCGGCCTATGGACCTCCCATCCGAGGTTTTATTTTTGGCAGCCCAATTTATGTATTTTTTTGAAGAAAACGCAGAGGTCTGTTCTATTTTTCTATATAAGAATAGGAACGCCAGGTCCAACTTATGTTTCCCTTCTAACTATATTATATATATTTAAATTATTTTATATGTTATTATATATTATTTTTATTGTCATCATATATTTAATAGATACTTACATATGTAAGAAAATAATATCCCACATCTTATTAACTTATAAAAATAATTTCTTAACAAATAAAATCCTTGATTGTTTTGGCACAAAAATCCTAGTGATTGTGTACAAAAGCTTGGTAAGATTTAAGGACGAATGTAATAATATCACTTATTATTTAAATATATTTATAACAAAATGCTCACCCCTTTTTATTTTTTGATAACATTGCTAGCCCAACCCAACATTATAATTAGAATCAGCCCAGCAAAATCGTGTATTTTGAGAAAGTGCAAATGACTTGTAATTTTTTAGGAAATAAAATAAATGGGCCGCATGGACACTATATTATTTGTTCACCCAGCCCAGCTAATGGCTGTAATTCAAAAAAAGAGATCAAATTGATTGTAAATTCTACCGCGCAAAAAAAGACTGTAAATTCTGAAAAATGGGTTGAATATGTGCCACATTTTTGGAGGCTGAAATGTGGGCCAATAGGTCCAAGCCAACGCAAGTCGTTGTCAATTTAGTCAACAAATGATTCTGACATGTTAGCCGTTGGATTTACATCCAACGACCGGCATCCATCTTCAATCTCTCGTCTTCTTCCTCCAGCACCGCCGGGACCACCTCCCGCCTCCTGCTGCTAGCAGCTCTGCTTAGCACGCTTCGCTATGAAGCGCTACTCCAGCGTTGGCCAGGCCATCCCTCCATCCCTCCACACCTCCTGTTCTTCTCCACCGACTGCCGAACCACACCGCACTAGAACCAGTTAACCCTCGTACACCTCTCCGTCTGCGACTCTACTCCAGTGTCTTCCCATCTCCGGCTCGTTGCTGTTCGGGGCCTCACCGTCGTCCACCACCTTGGATGCGCTCGGCGTGGCGTGGTCAACGTGGTCAATGAACGACACCATCCAAAGTAGACTGTGCGTGGAGAGGCTGACAGCTGGGTCCACGGCCGCACACAAGGAAATGCCTCCTTATTACGTGCAAAATAACGATTCCTCCACCTGACATCTAGGACCCACTGGAAGGGCCTCTGTATTTCAAGAAAATAACGTGCCCCCCGCTGACAAGTCGGACCCACCAGCTATCTTCGCACGCAAGGAAGGGCCTCCTTATTACGCACAAAAAAATGAATATTCCCCCTGCCAGGTGGAACCCAGCATAGTGGGAGGCTGACTTGTGGGCCTACCAAGTTGACGGGGACGGAGGGCTTTGTCAACTTAGTCAATATGAACGATTCTAGATCCTGTTACCGTACGATGTTCATCCAACGGCCATAGTGCTTCTTCAACCTCTGGTCTTCTTGCTCCAGCCGCCCAAACCAGCGCTGGTTGTGCCGCGTGCTCCTGCCTCTCGTGGCCGGCTGTGATGCCGCGGAGGCCTCACCGCCCCTACTACTCCCACCGCTGGCCAGTCCATTCCTCTACTCACCCACACCCCCTGTTATTCTGCGGCGACAGCAGCCTCACACCGTAGCCGAACCAGTGAACCCTCGTACTCCTCTTCGTGCGGGCATCCACTTCTACGTCTTCCCCCGGCTTCGAGTCGTCCCCTTCCTAGTCCTCGCTGTCGTCCACCGCCGTGGTGCTCTTGGTGCGGCGTGGTCAACATGGTCAAGGAACGACTTCCGTCGGACGTGGACTGTACGTGGAGAGGCTGACAGCTGGGTCCACGGCCGGAGCAAGGAAGTGCCTCCTTATTACGCGCAAAATAATGATTCCTCCACCAGATATCGGGGACCCACCGAACGGCCACCGTATTTCGCGAAAAAACATTTCCCCCTGACTGCTGGGACCCACCAGTTACATCTTCGCATGCAAGGAAGTGCGTCCGGGCAAAAAAAAATGATTCACCCCCCTGACTGCTGGGACCCACCAGCTACATCTTCGCAAGCAAGGAAGTGCGTCCGGGCAAAAAACGATTCGCCCCCCTGACTGCTGGGACCCACCAGCTACATCTTCGCACGCAAGGAAGTGCCTGACAGTCGGGACCCACCTGGTCGAAGCGTACGTAGCGTTGTCATTCTGGTCGTGAACGTGTACGTACATATATATTGGTGGATGTAGAGGTGCGCACGTGTCGTAGTAGAGGCGCGTACATGTCGTAGTAGAGGCGCGCACGTAGCATGTACACGTACGTACAGCGGCCATGGTGCAAGAAAGAAAATATGGCCACGTATGTGTACCGACGGGCGGGGTCTCGCCTACTCGCGCATACGTACGGCCAGGCTCGTGTACATGGCCGGGTAGGAACATAGAAACAACATCGTCGTCGTGTTCATGGGGAGGCAATGGAATGCGTCGTGTTCATGGGGAGGCAACGGAATGTGTCGTGTTCATGGGGAGGCAACGGAATGTGTCGTGTTCATCGGGAGGCAATAGAACGCGTGGGAGCCAACCGACTGGGTCGGAACGGAATGCGTGGTCGTGTTCATCGGGAGCGCTTGGATGGAACAGGCGATGGAAACGAGGCCTGGCGTATCGCAAAACGGAGGAAACGGACCTCCTACGTTCAGAACGGGGTCCTGTTGATCGGGAGGGGTGTGGCATACCGCAAAACAGAGGAAACGGACCTCCTACGGTCGAAACGGGGGTCCTGTTGATCAGGAGGGGTGTGGCATACCGCAAATGGATGAAACGGACCTCCTACGGTCGAAACGGGGGTCCTGTTGATCGGGAGGAGTGTGGCGTACCGCAAAACGGACGAAACGGACCTCCTACGGTCGAAACAGGGGTCCTGTTCATTGGGAGGGGTGTGGCATACCGCAAAAGGGACTCCATGGGATACTGTTCATCTCCACCGTCGACCTCCTCCAGCCTCCACGGGCTACCGCCGACCTCCTCCAGCCTCCACGGGCTCCTGTTCATCCAGCCTCCACCACACGCTACTCCACCGGCTACTGTTCAACCACCCCTCCACCATCTACTGTTCATCCAACCCTCCACACCACGGGGTCCTGTTCAACCACCCCTCCACGGGCACCCCTCCACCTTCTACTATTCATCCAGCCCTCCACACCACGGGGTCCTGTCCATCCAGAGGCAACGCCACCGCTCACTGTTCATCCAATGCCCCCGCAACGCTCACTGTTCATCCAATCGATCGGCTTCAGTTAGCAGCAGTAGCGAAGGAATCGCTCGATCAGGTTCAGTTAATAGCCATCGATCGATTGCTTGGGTTCAGTAACGCGTAGCCTACAGTGCAATCGCTCGGGTTCAGTTAGAGCCCAACGCCTCGCTCGGGTTCAGTTAGAGCCAACGCCTCGCACACACGCGCGTACGTGTACGAGAGAAACGCGCATCGCGCATCGCTCGGCCCCTGACCTCCCACCGTAACTGGGAACTCCCCGAAATCCCCCCTCGCTTCTACCACGGTTTTTCCCGTCATGGACGGCCCAAAGAATGTCATGCGGCTGCGTCTCCGGCCCGCCCAGGACGAAAAGCCCATTTTCTGTCATGATTTTTTGTCATAGAAGTAGGAGCCCACCACGTCTATGATGATACTGGGTTTTGTCACAATTATCGTCATAGAAGTGTCATATGTATGACAGATTTTTTTTTCATTCGGCCCAAAAGGTCACGGATGTGTCTTTTTTGTAGTGCACAATGCGGCTATATCTCCCACGTGTCGGGGCACGACTTAGAGGCATAACCGCATGGTAGGTTTGTCGCAAGAGGGGTAATCTTCACACAATCCCATGTACTGAATAAGAATGGGATAAAGAGTTGGCTTACAATCGCCACTTCACACAAATACAAGTTATACATACATCATCCAGAATACAATCAAGGTCCGACTATGGAACCAAAGTAAAAGAAGACAACCCCAAATGCTAGATCCCCGATCGTCCCAACTGGGCTCCACTACTGATCAATAGGAAACGGAATGAAACAACGATCAAGATCTTCATCGAGCTCCCACTTGAGCTCGGGTTGCGTCACCTACACTGGTATCATCGGCACCTACAACTATTTGGAAGTATCTGTGAGCCACGAGGACTCAGAAATCTCACACCCGCGAGATCAAGACTATTTAAGCTTATGGGTAGAAAAGGGTAGTGAGGTGGAGCTCCAGCAAGCACTAGCATATATGGTGGCTAACATACGCAAATAAGAGCGAGAAGAGAAGCAACGCAATGTTCGAGAAGCTAGAAGTGATCAAGAAGTGATCCTGAAACTACTTATGCACAAACATAACACAAGAACCGTGTTCACTTCCCGGACTCCGCCGAGAAGAGACCATCACGACTACACACGTGGTTGATGCATTTTAATTAAGTTAAGTGTCAAGTTCTCTACAACTAGATATTAAAAAATTCCCATCAGCCCATAACCACGGGCATGGCTTTCGAAAGTTCAAACCCTACAGGGGTGTCCCAACTTAGCCCATCACAAGCTCTCACAGTCAACGAAGGATATTCCTTCTCCCAGGAAGACCCTATCAGACTCGGAATCCTGGTTACAAGACATTTCGACAATGGTAAAACAAGACCAGCAAAGCCTCCTGGATGTGCCGACAAATCCCGATAGGAGCTGCACATATCTCATTCTCAGGGCACACCGGATGAGCTAGACGTCGGTTGGCACAGACCCTGGTTGCCCAGGGGGCGCTGGACATCGCTCAGGTCGGACCAACACTTAGAGAAGCACTAGCCGGGGGAGGGGGGGGGTTAAAATAAAGATGACCCTCGGGAGCGTGACTCCCAAGGGAAAAGTAGGTGGTGAGGCAAATGGTAAAACCAAGGTTGGGCCTTGCTGGAGGAGTTTTCTTCAAAGCGAACTGTCAAGGGGTCCCCATAACACCCAACCGTGTAAGGAACGCAAAATCAAGGAACATAACACCGGTATGACCGAAACTAGGGCGGCAAGAGTGGAACAAAAACCAGGCATAAGGCTGAGCCTTCCACCCTTTACCAGGTATATATGTGCATTAAAGTAAATAAGATATAATAATGATATCCCAACAATATCCATTCTCCAACATGGAACAAACTTCATCTTCACCTGCAACTAGCAACACTATAAGAGGGGCTGAGCAAAAGCGGTAACATAGCCAAACAACTTTTTGCTAGGAAGGTGGGTTAGAGGCTTGGCATGGCAATATGGGAGGCATGATATAGCAAGTAGTAGGTAGTGCGGCATAGCAATAGAGCGAGCAACTAGCAAGCAGAGATAGAAGTGATTTCGAGGGTATGGTCATCTTGCCTGAGATTCCGCAAGGAAGAACGAGTCCATGAAGAAGACAAACGGACATAGTCAAACGGATCCTCGCAAACGCGACGTTATCGGAACTAACCCGAAGAAGCGACACCGGAAAGAAGCAAACAACATGATAAACAACGATCACATAATCATGGCATGATGCACAATCAATTATGATGCATGTCTGGTTTAAAGAGGCATGCGTGTCAAAGTCCACAAGCAAAACTACAAGTTAAGTGGAGCTCAATATGCAACGAGTTGCATATTGACGAAACACCTCAACAATTATTTAGTTCTCTCCTGTTTAAGTACTCAACAGGATTAAATGTTGGTTAGCATGGCAATATGTGAAGCATAATTAAACTAACTATCTAGTCAAGTTTAAATGAGGCCGGAAATAACAAACAACAATTCCGGAAAATCCTCATGTGCATATTTTTAGGTTTGGTACTGTTCTGCCCTAAACCATATTTTAGAGTTATTAAACATGAAAGATGAGTGCACCATGTTAAACTAGGCATTTTTCTACCCCATTTACGTATAAAGTTTATTTATATCCGAGCAACGGTTATTTAGTTATGAAATAAAGCATTTTAACATGGCAATCAAGCAAAATATAAGCAAACATCATTTCAAACATTTTAAACATAGATGGAAGGTTCAAATTATTAATCTACACAAAATTCTAAGCTAGTTGAATATATAATTTATTTAGATCCGATGTACGGTTGGTAAGTTATGATATGAATGATGTGCAAGGGTGTTTCTGTAAAACCATAAACTCTGGAAAATTGTGAAAATCGCAGCAGCAGGAAAAAAACCCTATGGGCCGATTCTGACTAGCCCAATAGTGGAAGGGGGAGGCGCAACGGTGGCTCACCATGGGCTTGGCCCATGAGTTGGAGGGGAAGCAGGCCGGGGCGCTGCTGGGCCTCAGCGCTGGATGGGGCCCACGCGGGTAAAGAAGGCCGGCTCGGTCCCTCTGGATCGAGACGAGCAGGGCAGTGGTCACGGGCGAACGGGAGGTGGCACAGGAACGTTGAGTGGAAGCGGTCAACGTGAGCGGGTCGCTCGACTGCTCGTTCCTGAAGCATGGAACGACCAGGAACTCGATGCGGACGGTGGCGGCGAAGAGCTCGCCGGATCCACCTGACCCGGGTGAGGCAGCGGCAGGGGAGGCCGGAAATGGGTAGGACGACGGCGGGGCACCCCGATCCGGCAGCCATGGGGGACCCTGAACATGGTAGGAGAGAGAGAGAGGTTAGAGGGAGGAGGAGAGGGAGATGGTCATGGAAGGAGCAGGGCGGCGGGATACTGGCCTGGCCGGCTTGTCCGACGACGGCGCTCACCGGCGACGAGGTAAGGAGGAGGAGGCTCGATCGGTGCGGGGATGTTCCGGATCGAGCGGGAGGAGCTCGGGAGCGGCGTACGGGCGACGGTGGAGAGATCCGGGCCTGGGCAGGCCCCGGATTGGCTTCACGGGCCACGACGGCTGGTGGTGGAGGAGGAGGCGCCAAGTGGTGGCGGGGGAGAGGGTGGATGCGGAAAACGAGGTGGAGGTGGATCTGATGATTAGGGGCGTGGAATTTTAGGAGGAGGGGTAGGTAGCTGCCCAAAAAATGGAAGGGGAGGTGGTTTACAATGGGCAGGTTCTAGGGTTAGGGGGTTTAGGGGGGGTTTCCGGAGCCTCCGATCGCGATCCGATGGCTCCAGACGCGAGGAGGGGTAGGTTGGAGCTTATGGGCTGTGCAGAAGGCCTCGGGCTGAGAGGAGAGAAGAGAGAGAGAGAGGCCCGGCGTCTATTTCCGGAGACCGAAAACGTCTGATGTTAGACCGGCTATACTGCCGCTATAGTTATCCGTTGGGGCGTCAAATGGACTCCGAATGCGATGAAACTTGGCAGGAGACCTACTAACAACACAAAAACACAGCATGCCAAATTTCATCCCATTCCGAGAATATTTCCTAGCCACTTATAAAATGCTATTTTGGACGTGCCGCGGGCGCGGCAAGTGTGTCTGGGCTCAGAACGGACAACGGAGAGAACGAGAAGACCGGGATGGATGCAAGTTTTGAAAACATGATGATGCAATGCGGATGATGACAAGACAAGATGCAACACGCAAGCGAAAGACAAGACAACAACAACGAATAACTAGAAGACACCTGGCGCATCGGTCTCGAGGCGTTACAAAGCCTACTATGGAATTACTCATGAATGGCGGTGAGCATCATGAAATTGGTGATGGAGGAAGGCTGATGATGATGATGGCGACGGATTCCCCTCTCCGGAGCCCCGAACGGACTCCAGATCAGCCCTCCCGAGAGAGATTAGGGCTTGGCGACGGTTCCGTATCGTAAAACATTATGAATCCTTCTCTCTAATTTTTTTTCTCCCCGAACGTGAATATATGGAGTTGGAGTTGAGGTCGGTGGAGCACCAGGGGGCCCATGAGGCAGGGGGCGCGCCCCCACCCTCGTGGACAGGGTGTGGCCCCCCTGACATTGATTCTTTCACCAGTATTTTTTATATATTCCAAAAATATTCTCCGTTGGTTTTCAGGTCATCCCGAGAACTTCTATTTCTGCACAAAAATAACACCATGGCAATTCTGCTGAAAACAGCGTCAGTCCGGGTTAGTTCCATTCAAACCATGCAAGTTAGAGTCCAAAACAACGGCAAAAGTGTTTGGAAAAGTAGATACGTTGGAGACGTATCAACTCCCCCAAGCTTAAACCTTTGCTTGTCCTCAAGCAATTCAGTTGACAAACTGAAAGTGAGAAAGAAAAACTTTTACAAACTCTGTTTGCCCTTGTTGTTGTAAATATGTAAAGCCAGCATTCAAGTTTTCAGCAAAGATTATGAACTAACCATATTCACAATAACATTTAGGTCTCATGTTATTCATATCAATGGAATAATCAACTAGCGAGCAATAATAATAAATCTTGGATTACAACACTTTCTTAAAACAATCATAATATGATATAACAAGAAGGTATCTCACTTGCCCTTTCTGAGACTGCAAAACATAAATGCAGAGCACCCCAGAAGATCAAGGGCTGACTGGAAATTGTAATTCATGGTAAAAGAGATCCAATCACAGTCATACTCAATGTAAACTAATAGTAATGCATGCAAATGACAACGGTGCTCTCCAACTGGTGCTTTTTAATAAGAGGACGATGAATCAACATAAAATTAAATTGATATGCCCTTCGCAGAGGGAAGCAGGGATTTGTAGAGGTGCCAGAGCTCGATTTTTGAAATAGAGATGAATAATATTTGAGCGGTATACTTTCATTGTCAACATAACAACCGAGAGATCTCGATATCTTCCATGCTACACACATTATAGGTGGTTCCCAAGCAGAATGGTAAAGTTTATACTCCCCCACCACCAACAAGCATCAATCCATGGCTTGCCCGAAACAACGGGTGCCTCCAGCTAACAACAATCCTAGGGGAGTTTTGTTTGCAATTATTTTGATTTGATTTGAGCATGGGACTGGGCATCCCGGTGACCGGCCATTTTCTCGTGAGTGAGGAGCGGAGTCCACTCCTCTTGAGAATAACCCGCCTAGCATGGAAGATACATACAATCCTAGTTGATACATGAGCTATTTGAGCATATAAAACAAAATTTCATTTGAAGGTTTAGAGTTTGGCACATATAAATTTACTTGGAACGGCAGGTAGATACCACATATAGGAAGGTATGGTGGACTCATATGGAATAACTTTTGGGGTTTATGGAAGTGGATGCGCAAGCAATATTCCCGCTTAGTACAAGTGAAGGCTAGAAAGAGACTGGGAAGCGACTAGCTAGAGAGTAACAACAGTCGTGAACATGCATTAAAATTAATCAACAATGAGTGCAAGCATGAGTAGGATATAATTCACCATGAACATAAACATCGTGGAGGCTATGTTGATTTTGTTTCAACTACATGAGTGAACATGTGCCAAGTCAAGCCACTCGAATCATTCAAAGGAGGATACCACCCTATCATACCACATCACAACCATTTTAATAGCGTGTTGGCACGCAAGGTAAACCATTATAAACTCCTAGCTACTTAAGCATGGCATGAGCAACTATAATCTCTAATTGTCATTGCAAACATGTTTCATTCATAATAGGCTGAATCAGGAAGGATGAACTAATCAAATTTACAAAAATAAGAGAGGTCGACTTCGTACCAGCTTCTCTCATCTTAATCAGTCCATCATATATCGTTATTATTGCCTTTCACTTGCACAACCGAATAGTGTGCATAATAATAATAATAGTGCATGTGCATTGGACTAAGCTGGAATCTGCAAGCATTCAATTCAAGGGAGAAGACAAGGTAATATGGGCTCTTTGTTAGATCAACAGTAATGCATATGGGAGCCACTCAACATT
Organism: Triticum urartu; assembly: GCF_003073215.2. NCBI lineage: Eukaryota > Viridiplantae > Streptophyta > Magnoliopsida > Poales > Poaceae > Triticum > Triticum urartu. Next base: position 311,456,703 of record NC_053022.1, on the reverse strand, counting down.
TTCATCATGGTCTTCTCTCGACTCCCAAAGAAAAAAAATAAAACTATTTACACGGGAAAGCTCCCAACAAGCAAAAGAAGAACGAGAAATCTTTTTGGGTTTTCTTTTAATTATTACTACTACAAGCATGGAAAGTAAAGTAGCTAAAAGCTACAACTAATCTTTTTTTGTTTTTTCTTAAGGTTTTTGAAACACACAAGAAGAAAGCTTAAAACAGAAAATAAACTAGCATGGATGATACAATGAAAAGTATGAGCACAGACCACTGGCGTGAGTGTGTGAACATGAATGTAATGTCGGTGAGAAATACGTACTCCCCCAAGCTTAGGCTTTTGGCCTAAGTTGGTCTATGCCCACGGATCAAAGCTGCCCTCTCCTGTGTACTGAGGAGGGTCTTTGGGGTTCCACTAGTTGGCGATCTCCTCTGGATCCCACTGGTAAATAGACTGACGGTGAGGATCATATAGTGGTTCTAGCTCTGGAGCTGATGTCAGGCTCTGGTATGCCTGAACGGCCTCCGGCAAAACAAGGTACGTGAATGAAAATATGTTGAACAAAGAGGGAGCAGGCAAGGTAATAGTCACAAAGTGATTCCTATCAAATATCAGTCTATAGTTAAGCATCTTCTTCTTATTCTTAACAATAAAATCATGTGCTACCATGCTCTTATAATATAGAAAAATATGAGGCAACAACTTTTCCTCTTTCTCAAAATGCCTAATAGGTATGCTAAAGTGTGCAGCAAGGCGCGAGGCGAAGATGCCTCCCAAGACGGGACCCTTTGTACGGTTCAGATTTAACCGTTTAGCAACAATAGCGCCTAAACTAAAAGTAGTATCACCAAACAAAGCATGGCGCAAAATAACAATATTCGGGGCACTAAGATTTCCACAGTTTCCGCGACCAATTAAGAATCTACTAGAAAATATTGCAAAGTAACATAGAACAGGAAAATGTATGCTAGTAATTCTTGCATCGGAAACCTTCCTCGTTTCCCCTACAGCAATCATATCAATGAATCCTTCCACATCATTACGGTGTGGTTCCTCTATGCTCCCCTCAAAGGGTATCCTACAAACCCGACAAGAATCATAAAGTGACATCTCCTTATGCTCATCATATAAATGAAATTCCACCGAAGGTGGCGATCTCCTAGCATGGAAATGAAAATTTTGCACAAAAATATTGGTGAGTAGGAGATACTGTTCACGCTGGTCGTGGAGGAAGTTGGTGAGGCCTACATTCTCAGCCAAATAATAAAAATCTTCATAAATCCCGGCTTCTCTCAAGAACTCATCACAAGGCCATTCACACGGTCGAACCTCCGTAGTACGAGGGAGGTTATACTTGGGCTTCTTATTATCTTCACTTTGCTTATCCTTCGAGCTTCGGCTCGATGAGCCCCTAAAAAATCTCTTCATCTTTTTCTGAAAATTTCTGAATTTTTTTAGTAACTTAAAATAAAAGTGAACCAAACTCAACAAGACTGATAACAACTACTCCTACAAGTGCCTAGAGGCCATATAATGCATTAAAACTACTTTTGACCACATAAATTTGGCATGCAAGCTCAAGAACAGGGTCACCTAAGCAAAATTTTGCAATAAATAAAGCACTAGAACAAAAACTATTTGGACCATTGGAGGAGTCACATACCGAACAATCCCCCAAAGCAGTTTTGTGAATGGAGCTTTGAGCAAGGAGATCGAAAATGGCAGCAAAATGAGCTAGAACATGGGTTTGAGCCTGTGGATGATTTTTTCTAGAGGAAGACGAAGTGTGTGGGTGCAAGAATAAGTGGAGGGGACGCACGTGGGGTCCACGAGGCAGGGGGCACGCCCTCCACCCTCGTGGGCACATGGTGGGTCCCCATGGTGTGTTCTTAGTGCCAATAATTGTAAAATATTCTAGAAAAAATCATATTAAATTTTCAGGGCATTTGGAGAACTTTTATTTTAGGCGTATTTTTTTTGCAAGGATAATTCAGAAAACAAACAGAAAATGCTATTTTTGCTTTATTTAATATAAATAACAGAAAGTAAAAGGAGGGTATAGAAGGTTGTGCTTTCTAACTTCATCCATCTCATGGTCATCAAAAGGAATCCACTAACAAGGTTGATCAAGTCTTGTTAACAAACTCATTCTGAATCGCATGAAACCGGAGAAATTTCGAATAACACTAGGTTACCTCAACGGGGATATGCACATCCGTAACAATAAGAGTATCATATTTATTCTTGACAGTATGAAGAGGAAATTTGAAACCTCCAACAATAATTGTTGGAATTTTTCCAATAGAATTGATACTGTGGACTTCAGGTTGTTTCCTCGGAAAGTGTACCGTGTGCTCATTACCATTAACATGAAAAGTGACATTGCCTTTGTTGCAATCAATAACAGCCCCTGCAGTATTAAAAAAGGGTCTACCAAGGATAATCGACACACTATCGTCCTCGGGAATATCAAGAATAACAACGTCCATTAAAATAGTAACGTTGGCAACCACAACAGGCACATCCTCACAAATACCGACAGGTATAGCCGTTGATTTATCATCCAGTTGCAAAGATATTTCAGTAGGTGTTAACTTATTCGAATCAAGTCTATGATATAAAGAGAGAGACATAACACTAACACCGGCTCCAAGATCACATAAAGCAGTTTTAACATAGTTTCTTTTAATGGAGCATGGTATAGTTGGTACTCCTGGATCTCCTAGTTTCTTAGGTATTCCGCCCTTAAAAGTGTAATTAGCAAGCATGGTGGAAATTTCAACTTCCGGTATCTTTCTTTTATTAGTAACAATAACTTTCATATACTTAGCATAAGGATTCATTTTAAGCATATCGGTCAAATGCATACGCAAAAAGATAGGTCTAATCATTTTAGCAAAGCGCTCAAAATCCTCATCATCCTTTTTCTTGGATGGTTTAGGAGGAAAAGGCATGGGTTTCTAAACCCATGGTTCTCTTTCCTTACGGTGCTTCCTAGCAACAAAGTCTCTCTTATCATAACATTGATTCTTAGATTGTGGGTTATCAAGATCAATAGCAGGTTCAATCTCTACATCATTATCATTGCTAGGTTGAGCATGAACATGAACATCATCATTGACATGACCACTAGGTTCATGTTCATTACCAGATTGTGTTTCAGCATCAGAAATAGAAATATAATTGGGATTCTTAGGTGTGTCAACAACAAGTTCACTAGAAGCATGCAAAGTCCTATCATTTTCTTTTTCTTCTTCTTAGAAGAACTAGGTGCATCAATATTAGTTCTCTGAGAATCCTACTCAATTCTCTTGGGGTGGCCCTCAGGATACAAAGGTTCCTGAGTCATTTTACCCCCTCTAGTCATAACTCTAACATCATTATCATTTTTCTTATTATTTAATTCATTGAGCAAATCATTCTGAGCCTTAAGTACTTGTTCTACTTGAGTGGTAACCATAGAAGCATGTTTACTAATAAGTTTAAGTTTACCTTTAACTCTAGACATATAATCACTCAAGTGTTCAATCATATAAGCATTACATTTCAATTGTCTACCAACATAATCATTAAAGTTTTCTTGTTTAACAATAAAATTATCAAACTCATCTAAGCATTGGCTAGCAGACTTATAACGAGGAATATCACCTTCATCAAATCTATAGAGAGAATTTACCTTTACTACCTGTGTCGGGTTATCGAGACCATGAATTTCTTCAGTAGGTGGTAAATTCTCAACTTCTTCAACTTTAATACCCTTTTCTTTCATAGATTTCTTTGCCTCTTGCATATCTTCAGGACTAAGAAATAGAATACCCCTTTTCTTCGGAGTTGTCTTAGGAGGTGGTTCAGGACGTATCCAATCATTTTCATTACTTAACATATTATTCAATAGCAATTCAGCTTGATCAACAGTTCTTTCCCTGAAAACACAACTAGCACAACTATCCAGGTGGTCTTTGGAAGCATCGGTTAGTCCATTATAAAACATATCAAGTATTTCATTTTTCTTGAGAGAATGATCAGGCAAAGCATTAAGTAATTGGAGAAGCCTCCCCCAAGCTTGTGGGAGACTCTCTTCTTCAATTTGCACAAAATTATATATTTCCTTTAAGGCAGCTTGTTTCTTATGAGCGGGGAAATATTTAGCAGAGAAGTAATAAACATATCCTTGGGACTATGCACACAACCAGGATCAAGAGAATTAAACCATATTTTAGCATCACCCTTTAATGAGAACGGAAACAACATAGTGATAAAGTGATAGCGAGTTTTCTCATCATGAGTAAACAGGGTGGCTATAGCATTTAATTTAGTAAGATGTGCCACAACAGTTTCAGATTCATAGCCATAGAAAGGATCAGGTTAAACCAAAGTAATTAACTCAGGATCGACAGAGAAATCATAATCCTTATCGGAAATATAGATAGGTGAAGTAGCAAAAGCAGGGTCATATTTCATTCTAGCATTCAAAGACTTTTCTTTAAGCTTAGCTAATAATTTCTTAAGATCAGATCTATCATTGCAAGCTAAGAAGTCTCTAGCAGTTTCTCATCCATAACAAAACTCTCAGGCACAACAAGCAATTCATATCTAGGGGGACAATCTTCATCATCACTTTCATCAATATTATCAGTTTCAATAATTTTATTCTCTCTAACCCTACCAAGTTGTTCATCAAGAAATTCACCTAATGGCATTGTATTATCAAGCATAGAAGTAGTTTCATCATAAGTATCATGCAAAGCAGAAGTGGCATCATTAATAACATGTGACATATCAGAATGAATGGTAGGAGTAGGTATCGCAAGTTTACTCAAAACAGAAGGTGAATCAAGTGCAGAGCTAGATGGCAGTTCCTTACCCCCCCCCCTCATAGTTGAGGGAAAAATCTTGGTCCTTTTATCTTTCAAGTTCTTCATAGTGATCAGTAGATGTAAATCCCAAGTGAGTCAATGAATAGAGCTATGCTCCCCGGCAACGGCGCCAGAAAATAGTCTTGATAACCCACAAGTATAGGGGATCGCAATAGTTTTCAAGGGTAGAGTATTCAACCCAAATTTATTGATTCGACACAAGGGGAGCCAAAGAATATTCTCAAGTATTAGCAGCTGAGTTGTCAATTCAACCACACCTGGAAACTTAATATCTGCAGCAAAGTATTTAGTAGCAAAGTAATATGATAGAAGAGGTAACGGTAGCAAAAGTAACAGTATTGGTTTTATAGTGATTGTAACAGTAGCAACAGAAAAGTAAATAAGCGAAGAACAATATGTGAAAAGATCGTAGGCAATGGATCAGTGATGGATAATTATGTCGGATGTGATTCCTCATGCAATAGTTATAAGATAGGGTGACACAGAACTAGCTCTAGTTCATCAATTTAATGTAGGCATGTATTCCGAATATAGTCATACGTGCATATGGAAAAGAACTTGCATGACATCTTTTGTCCTACCTTCCTGTGGCACGGGGTCCTATTGGAAACTAAGGGATATTAAGGCCTCCTTTTAATAGAGTACCGTGCCAAAGCATTAACAGTTAATGAATACATGAACTCCTCAAACTACGGTCATCACCGGTAAGTATCCCGATTATTGTCACTTCGGGGTTAACGGATCATAACACATAATAGGTGACTATAGACTTGCAGGACAGGATCAAGAACTCACATATATTCATGAAAACATAATAGTTTCTGATCTGAAATCATGGCACTCTGGCCATAGTGACAAGCATTAAGCATAGCAAAGTCATAGCAACATCAATCTCAGAACATAGTGGATACTAGGGATCAAACCCTAACAAAACTAACTCGATTACATGATAAATCTCATCCAACCCATCATCGCCTAGCAAGCCTGACGATGGAATTACTCACGCACGGCGGTGAGCATCATGAAATTGGTGATGGAGGAAGGTTGATGATGACGATGGCGACGGATTCCCCTCTCCGGAGCCCTGAACGGACTCCAGATCAGCCCTCCCGAGAGAGATTAGGGCTTGGCAGTGGCTCCGTATTGTAAAACATGATGAATCCTTCGCTCTGATTTTTTCTCCCCAAACGTGAATATATGGAGTTGGAGTTGAGGTCGGTGGAGCACCAGGGGGCCCATGAGGCACGGGGCGTGCCCCCACCCTCGTGGATAGGGTGTGGGCCCCCTGATGTTGATTATTTCGCCAGTATTTTTTATATATTCCAAAAATATTCTCTGTTGATTTTCAGGTCATTCCGTGAACTTTTATTTCTGCACAAAAATAACACCATGGCAATTCTGCTGAAAACATCGTCAGTCCGAGTTAGTTCCATTCAAATCATGCAAGTTAGAGTCCAAAACAAGGGAAAAAGTGTTTGGAAAAGTATATACGTTGGAGACGTATCATAGAGCAATAACAACACTTTTAATGTGCATGACATGAGAACATAACCGTTTATTCAATTGAAACTGAAATCAACATAGAGCAAGTTACTACAGCAAACCAGTTAGAAACAGGTTTAAAACATACATGTTGCACCATTGGAGTTTCAATTCCATCCTTCCAATTTGAAAATAGTTGGTATGAGTAAATAGAGTGATGCAAGAGCAAAGGAGTATGAACCATAGCAACAGAACCTGACCTGAGAATAATTCTTCTTCTCCTTTAAGCGTTGAGTTAGGATTCAGAGTGGTGGTCCTCGTGCTTTGGGCACTGCAGTTCCCTTACTAACTGATCGTGTTTGGGTGCTCTGTGGTGGAGACGGTGTTGTGTCAACTAGAACTGGGTTACTATCTACTAGGGTTGGGGTTAGAAGGGGAATAGCTAGTTCTCTGTCCAACTAGGTAGGGGTACAATCTGTGAGAGTCTGGGTTATGTGTGGTGGGGCTGGTTCTTGGGCAAGTACAATCGTGGTTCTATCTGCATCAACTGGTAGCACTTTCTTTTCTGAATACCGTGATGTTACTCCCTTAGATACTGCCATCACCCTCTCCAATTCAAATGGCGGATAAACAAGAAAAGTAATTGAATGTACATACATTGCATGTAAGGCAGATGCAATGGATAGTGGGGAATAAAAGAGGGCTTGAAATAATTCACATTTATGTTGTCTAACGAAACAGGATAGCGTGACACAATTTCACATATATGAAGGCTAACTAAACAGGATAACATGACACAATTTCACATTATGATGGCTAACTAAAAAAGATGGAAAGACACAGTTCAAAATATGATGACTATGTAAACAGGATGACATGATATAACTATATAATATGTTTATTAAATAGGTTGGCATGCCTTAATTCACAGACATGCTGCCTATGGAAACATGATAGCAGGATATAATTCATGGATAGAATGACATAATTCGAAATATGATGACTGTAAACACTAAACGGGATGAGATGATATAACTATATGATGTCTTTATTAAATGGGTTGCCATGCCATAATTCAGATACATGTTGTGTATGTAAACATGATGGCATGATATAATTCAAATATATGATTTATATAGTAAGCAAGTAATCAGATGGCAATCCATATATGATGTAAAAACAAAGCAATGCAAGACAACATGCATGCCATGGGTAATATAACCCTGCCAAGTTTGAGCATAGACCTCAGGGGGGAAACAGGACTGGTCATCAGTCTCTGAATCCTCCTCTGAGGAGCTCTCTATAATCAGCAAGATGTCTGCTTCAGCAGGTAGCATTGTCTGCTCTGAATACCTTGTTTTCACTCCAGATACTTCCATCACCGCTTCAAATGGCTGATGCACATGAAGAGTAGTTGAATATACAAATGTTGTCGACAAATGGAACATGTAATACAAAAAAATGATAGCATGATATAATTCACATACATGATGATTGGCTAAACAACATGGCATTGGATTATTCACATATATAATGCTTTTGCAACAAGATAGCATTGCATAATTCACATATATAATGTCTTGCAACAAGATGGCAATGGATAATTCACATATATGGTAATTAGACACTAAACAGGTGGCATTCACACAAAGCATGTCTAAACTAATCAAATGACATAGCAATGCAAGACACCATATGCACGATATGAGCAAGATAACCCTGCCAAGATAGAGCATACACCTTGGGGGGGATAGGACTGGTCATCTATCTCTGAGTCCTCCTCTGAGGAGCTATCCATAACCAGCGAGATATGCACTTCGTCAGATAGCATAGTCTGCTCTGAAGACCTTGTTTTCACTCCAGAATTTTCCATCACCATGTCAAATGGCTGATGCACATGAAGAGTAGTTGAATGTACTAACATTGTTGACAAATGTATTACGTAACGAAAAAAGGATGCCTGATATAATTCACATATATGACTGGATAAGCAGGATGACATTGCAAAATTCACATATATGATGCCTGGCTAAACAAGATGGCGTTGCATAATTCACATAAACGATGAATAAACTAAATAGATGGCATTCACACAAAGCATGTCTAAACTAATGAGATGACATATTTGATGTATAAAGTAAGCAATGCATGATATAACCAACATCAGCATGCAAAGTTAGAGCGAAGACCTCAGGGGGTAAATATGAGTGGTCTTGTCCTTCTAAATCCCCTTCAGAACATATATCTTCCTCTTGATTACAATCCGAAATGGGTGGAGGGGGGCTGCCTTTGCGCCTACCATGGAGCGACGCCTGCATGAAATTTTATTGCCATGCAAGGCTCGTCTCTTTTGCTCTACATGTTCAGTTCCATTGTGTATAATAACTGACATGCATAGGAATAAAACATAGTGAGATTATGTAAGGAGTGCATGCAGAAATCCAGAGTGATGGTAGCAACCTGTGGATAGACCCAAAACAATGATAGCAGGCAGATAATGGCTTCAGTTAAAAAATACAGATAATGGCTTCTTTACTATTTGTTTCCGACCCAACATGAAACTCATAGTAGACACCAGAGATTAACCAGATAGTAGATAGGTACTATTGATTGCAGCCCCGATATGTACCCCACAACCATTTAAAAACTCAAGTTTGACCATTTGTTTGGAGCTGACTCATAGTCTAATCGGTGAACATGACGATAAAGTAGCATGTAATATTAAGCAATGCATAATGTAAGCAGACACAAAAGAGTGCGACCTCTCTTGCGGACCCGTGTAGTCCTCGAGATCATTTGCTCGGCTGATGATGGTAATGCAGTTGTCATGGCTGCCAGCGGCGGGGAAGAAGATCTGAGGCAGCGAAAGACAGTCTATAGGCCGGATCCCTGGTGTGCTGGACCCTTTTGTCATTAGAGCAGCTGAGCTGGGGTGGACGACGGCGCAACAGGAGCAGGACAAACCACAAAAGTTTTTCTTTGAAAACTATCTGTAAGAGAAGTAATTCTGTAAGGGCTCGTTTGAATTGGAGGATTCTAACAATGCAGGGATAGGAAATACACAGTAATAGGATAGGAATGCACATGCAAAATAGAGAATTTAAAAACACAGGATTTCTGCCAATCTGGGTGTTTGGTTCACAAGAATTGGAAGATCACATGATGCAAAGAAGCTTGATGAGATGAAGTCAAACCACAAGAAATTGTACGGTTAGAATGCTATTATGCTACTATCTCTTAGTATTGTGCTACATGAATAGGAATTTGAAAAGGAGGACAAGTGGATATTAAAATTCCTACATTTTTTCATTCAAGGAGACACTAAAGGAACAAATCCTACAATTTTCCTTTGCTCCATTCCTTTGAACCAAATGCATGAATAGTAGTACCATAGGAAACTTTCCAATTCCTATGTTTTTCCTTCACTTTTCCTTTCAAGCACTGGCGATTCTAGCAGGTAGGCTTGAGCAAGGAAAAGCCTACACTCAAAAAATGTTTTGTGATACTTCTACTACTTTGGACCCAGGCCACTGCCCTACTAGCTCAACTCCCAGGCCCATCGACAAATGCACAACTCAAACGCACAAAGATAAACAATTATGGCATTCAAGAGAGTCCATCACGGATAGCTAAGTTGCCTGGTACCTCACTGCTTGTCATATAGTAGGAGAAACTAATCGTATTTTATGTTACTGCGTGTGCTCAGTGGACAATATATATAACATGTAGAGATGCAACAAGTGCACTACCTCTTTGGCGAAGCCATGTCGATCTCAGCGTGATTGGGTTGGTCGGTGAGGATGATCCGGCTGACTTGGCTGTCGGAGGAGGGGAAGATCTTAGGCATCTTGAGATGGAGCCCGGGGTACTGCTCCGCTGTGATGGAGGGTTTCGTTGTTGGAGCAGCTTCGGTGAGTTGTATGATGCCGAGGCTGAAGCAGGACAGGAGAGACAACGTTAACCTGAGTGGAATTCTAATAGCATCTCCAATAGATGATGTAAAATACATAACCACAAAGTGCTAGATGTAAAATACATCAGCCGTTCATCTCTGAACTTAACTATCGAAACTGAATTTAACTGTCAAAACTGATCTTAACTGTCGAAACTGAGTTTTGCTGTCAAAACTGAACACATTAATAGCAGAAAAGCAGTAGCAGCAGCAGCGCGTGCGCGTGCGAGAGCCGGGGCAGCAGGTCGTGTAGTAGCATCAGGTGAGGCTACACGTCAGTTGACTGACTTTTTCATCTCTGCCCATGTGACGCCCCGATTTAATCGTACACTAATCATACACGCAAACGTGTACGATCAAGATCAGGGACTCACGGGAAGATATCACAACACTACTCTACAAATAAAATAAGTCATACAAGCATCATATTACAAGCCAGGGGCCTCGAAGGCTCGAATACAAGAGCTCGATCATAGACGAGTCAGCGGAAGCAACAATATCTGAGTACAGACATAAGTTAAACAAGTTTGCCTTAAGAAGGCTAGCACAAACTGGGATACAGATCGAAAGAGGCGCAGGCCTCCTGCCTGGGATCCTCCTAATCTACTCCTGGTCGTCGTCAGCGGGCAGCACGTAGTAGTAGGCACCTCAGGTGTAGTAGGAGTCGTCGTCGAAGGTGGCGTCTGTCTCATGGGCTCCAACATCTGGTTGCAACAACCAGGTAGAAGGGATAGGGGGAAAAGAGGGAGAAAGCAACCGTGAGTTCTCATCCAAAGTACTCGCAAGCAAGGAGCTATACTACATATGTATGCATTGGTATCGAATGGAATAAGGGTATCATATGTGGACTGAACTGCAGAAAGCCGGAATAAGGGGGGGATAGCTAGTCCTTTCGAAGACTACGCTTCTGGCAGCCTCCAAGTAGCATCGTATAGCATAATCCTAACCGATGATCCTCCCCTCGTCGCCCTGTGAGAGAGCGATCACCGGTTGTATCTGGCACTTGGAAGGGTGTGTTTTATTAAGTATCCGGTTCTAGTTGTCATAAGGTCAAGGTACAACTCCAAGTCGTCCTGTTACCAAAGATCACGGCTATTCGAATAGATTAACTTCCCTGCAGGGGTGCACCACATAACCCAACACGCTCGATCCCATTTGGCCGGACACACTTTCCTGGGTCATGCCCGGCCTCGGAAGATCAACACGTCGCAGCCCCACCTAGACCAACAGAGAGGTCAGCACGCCGGTCTAAACCTAAGCGCCCAGGGGTCTGGGCCCATCGCCCTTAGAACACCTGCACGTTGCGTGGGCGGCCGGAAGCAGACCTAGCCTAGTGGCGTTCCAGTCCAATCCGGCACGCGCCGCTCCGTCGCTGACGTCACGAAGGCTTCGGCTGATACCACGACGTCGAGTGCCGATAACTGTCCCCGCGTAGATGGTTAGTGCGTATAGACCAAATGGCCAAACTCAGATCAAATACCCAGATCTCGTTAAGCGTGTTAAGTATCCGCGAACGCCGACCAGGGCCAGGCCCACCTCTCTCCTAGGTGGTCGGAACCTGCCCTGTCGCTCCGCCTCAAAGATCCACTCGCGGGTGCTCCTACGAGCCGACCCGTCTTTAATCACCACATGTATCATGTATAAAGTAAATAGTATATACTCGTGATCACCTCCCGAGTGATCACGGCCCGATAGTATATCACAGTAGACGGACAAGAATGTAGGGCCACAGATGGAAATACTAGCATCCTATACTAAGCAAGTAGGATTGCAGGTAAAGGTATCAACAGTAGTAGCAAGGACAGGCTATGCATCAGGATAGGATTAACGGGAAGCAGTAACATGCTACACTACTCTAATGCAAGCAGTATAGAGAAGAGTAGGCGATATCTGGTGATCAAAGGGGGGCTTGCCTGGTTGCTCTGGCAAGAGAGAAGGGTCGTCGACTCCGTAGTCGTACTGGGTAGCAGCGACGTCGGTCTCGGTGGCTAGCGAGAGAAGAGGGGGAAGAAACAATAAATATTTAAGCAAACATATGCATAGTGATGCATGACATGACAAGTAACAACGTTAGAGGTGCCCTAACGCGGTATTAGGTGATACCGGTGAAGGGGGATAACATCCGGGAAAGTATCCCCGGTGTTTCGCGTTTTCGGACAGATGAACCGGAGGTGAAATGTTGCAGGTTCACTATGCTAGGGACGCGTGGCGGGCGAACGGGCTGCGTACCCGAATTCGTCTCGTCGTTCTGAGCAACTTTCATGTACAAAGTATTTCTATCTGAGCTACTGTTTATTTTCTATTAATTTTAAAAGATTTAAATCATTTTCAGGATTTATTTAATTATTTTAATACAACATTATCCAGAACAGTGCTTGCTGACGTCATGATGACGTCAGCATGACGTCAGCAGTCAACACAGGTGTTGACTGGTCAACTGACGTGTGGGACCCACTGGTCATTGACTGTTTAGCCTAATAAGTGTTTAACTAAACTAACTACTATTTAATTAAACTAATTAGTTAGTTAGGTTAATCTAATTATGATTAATTAACCTAATTAATTCGTTAATTAATTAATTAATTAAATTTATTATTATCTATTTATTTATTTTATTTATTTTACATATTATTTTTTTAATTATTTTTTTTTACAAAACGTTCTGGGGATGGGGCCCCCATGTCACTGGCCCAGGGGCCTTTGCGGGTGTGCGGGTTACGGGCGTCACCCGAACAGGCGGGGGCGCTCGGTGCTACGGGCGCTAGCCCATTTGGGCGCACGCCCAGGTTACCAGGGAGGCGCCGGCCATGGCGGGGTGCCGGAGCAGCACGGCGAGGGGGCGGGCACGCGCGGTGAACGGCGCCCGCAGCGGAGCAGCAGCAGCAGCAGGGCTGCACGGCGGAGGGAAAGCGGCGGCAGCGGGCGGCCAAGGCGTGGCCATGGCATAAGCGCACGGGAGGCGTCGGGGCGTCGTGGCGTGCGGTGGAGCGCGGCTAGGGGAGGCGCCGAACATAGTGGTGGGCAGCAGTAGCAGAAGAAGGCGCGGCCAGAGAACCCGGAGCGCGGGTGAGTGCGAGCTCACCGGGGGCTAGCCGCGACGGGGCACGCGAGGGCGAGCGCCTGGGAGCGGGGATGGTGCGGTTGGTGAGGGAGACGAGTTCAGCACGGGGGGAGAGGGAGCACGGGGCGGTGCTCACGTTCGATGCAGGGAAGGGGCGGCGTGGCTCGATGGCGTCCGGCGAGGAGGAGGATGGGGACGGGCGGCGAGCTGGTGCGGATCCAGCGACGGAGCTCGGCGCCGGGGCAGCGCACGCGAGGCGGCGCCTGGCGCCGGTGATGACGACGGGAGGCGTCGGGCTTGGCGAGGCGTCGGTGGGGGAGGGTTCTGGCGCGGGAGTGGCGACGGAGGTGGGAGCAGGGGAGGGAGAGGCGAGCTCAGGGGAGGAGCAGGGCGTGGCCGGCGGGAGGAGCTGCGGGTCGAGCGGGAGCGCTCTCTCTCGCCGCTGGCGGCGCGAGATGGGAATGAGAGAGAGATGGGGATCGGGTCGAGACGGGTTAGGGTTAGTAGCGAGGTGGGGGGGCCAAACAGGCCAGGCGCGGGGTGGGCCGGCTGGCTGTCGGCCAGATGGGCCAAATGGCCCCAGGGGAGGGTGGGTTCTCTTTGTTTACTTTTGTCCTCTTTTAGTATTTTTATTTTCTATTTTAATATTAATTACACATTATTTTTACTTAGCAAAATATGACTATAGCTCCTAAAATAATGTTTCGAAATAACCCTCAGCCACACAAGGTTTTAACCCAAAATAAAATAGTTTAGTGTTTTATAAAATACCAAGGCATTGAAATAATATTTTTGCTACCGTTTAAATCTTTTTAGTGCATTTATTCATTATATAAAAAAATGTGGATTCTACATCATAATCATCTATGCATTAACTGGCACAACCCGAACATTTTGTTTTAAAATATTTCAATTTTTTTTGACGTCTGCCCTTATTTCGGATTTGACTTTGAATCGGTTTCGAACTAACGCGAGATTAGCAATAGAAATCGAGGTGACGTGGCATCACTAGCAGAGGTTTACTGTAGCTTGATTATCCGGGCGTCACAATTCTCCTCCACTACAAGAAATCTCGTCCCGAGATTTAAGAGGTAGTGAAAGGGGGGAAGGTTTGGTAACGAATCTAGCGGGTCTTCTTATTCTGGCTTGCTCTTCTCGAAGAGACCGATCCAATACATTGATGTCCTCATTTCTCTGCTTCGGGTCATCATGATGAAGTCGACATCCTTTCTTCGGGATCTTCATCGTACTTACGAATAGGTAACGGGGCAGATCGGCAACGACAGAATGCTATAAGGGTAATAATCTGGGATTAACCCATGAATGAGCATATGAGTACCTCTCGAGTTGAACAAATAAATCACATCGAGAGTAAAGTTCGAAGGTGCAATAAGAAGTTTCAAGCAGCCAGGCAATCGTTCAATGCCTAGTCAGAAGGTGAAAGGGGTTTCAAGCGACGGAATAATTATTGTGTTCGATGCCAGAATTGATGATCTCATCGAAAGGTGGCTCATGAATTACATACGAGTCCACGCGGGAGGAATAACTTTGGGAACAGGGGGTGTACAGGAGAGTCAGGTTTTGATCCTGTGGAACTGTGGGTTATGGGCCCACCATGTGGTTGAAAGTAGGAAGGGGGCCGACATCTTGCATGGCCACGATAGCAAGGCGTGTCAGAGGGTAGCCTGTCAGTTATGTCGGCAACAACATCGATACCAAGGGCGAGGGACGAAGAGAACCATTTTCCTGCTCGTTGAACGAGGCGGGCCAATAGGCAAGGTTCTCGTCCATTGGTGGCTACCGAAATGTCATCAACAATAGTAACAGGGTCTTGCCGACAGAATTGTACACCGAGGTATATACATAAGCAGGAGAATATTACTGCTTAGATCATATAGATCACAAGAAAGTTTAAACCAAATAATGGAAAGGAAAATGTGTTTAAACACATATATCAGGGGTATATCCTTCCCAAGGACAAGTAGAGCATGATATCCTTGGCATGATATAATGTAGAAAACTCCTTAGGAAAGGGGAGAGAAATTTCATGACATTACCGATGCAACGGTGTTTGGGTAATTGAGCAAGTAACATTTAGCATTGGGCTTCAAATGTTCTTGTTGAAAATCGGAGCACCACCGACATGCTTCGAGATAGCATTGACATGGTCTATAGGTGAAGATCAGACTTTGGAAACAACAGGATCCATCAGGAACAACTTATAGAATAAGTCTTACAATTTCCTCATTGAAGAATGGATAACCTTGCTGAAAAGGAAACTATAACACTTGGTCCTCCGATCAGGTGTGCATGACATCACCTTACCGGGTCATATGAGGATCAATGTTATAACTCTTGAAAATATGTTCCAACCATCATATCTGACCGAGATTCAGATCTGATTGGGGTCATGATACCTCAGACCCAGGATGCCTGAGAAGAAAAGGTGTAACGCAAATTGTCGAGATGATATGTTAAGATTCTCCAGAATTGAACTATGGATGCAAGTTCAGAAACAAGAGTTCATCAGTAAACCAAGGAGAGGATGAGGGGGTGGCTGATGGTCTCAGCGACAATTCCTCGAGATTTCCAAAAAGATGGATTTCCACAATCATGTGATCAAGGAGATAACATTTGTCAAATCAAATGATATCATGATGTATGCCTGAGGAAAACATACGCAATTAACCAGTGGGTGAAAGGTGCACTGGAATTATGGGCTTAGGTAGCAAGATCAATATTAGAATGGTGATTCGATAATCAATGGTCTAAGAATGAATTATCGACCATTAACTTCAAAGCAATATGGTTGCTAGAAGTTTTGAAGTCACGCATAATAGTTCAATTGTCGGTTCTCTGGTTAGAACAACACGGGGACCAAGGGAGGAACGGATATGGCAAGAAGTATCACCTGTATCAAGAATTCTTAAGAGGTGGTGAAATTCCCACGACATTCTTGACATAAAAGATGGTAATACTCCAAGGTAAAGGAGAACAAATGCTAGATAGCAGGGAACTCAAGGTATAACACAAAACACGAACAAGTTTGTGTTGAACGGAAGGCAATAAAGTGGTCAAAAATAACACAAATCAGCGGGGGCAAGGATATTATTTCTCATCATGAACTCAATTGATATCCTGGAAGAGCTCATAAGGTCGATGATGATCACGACACATTTGTCGAGAGATTTCATGAAGATGTAATCAATCAGCGATGACATCAGGTCAAAGGAATGATGAAGAGAAGGTTATTGGAACCATGGGTACGTCACAAACTTGAAATCAAGTTTGTTGTTTGAGGTGAAACGATAAGACAAGGAAGATCGACATAAGCTTAGCCCATCGTCGAAATTGTGCTCCGGAAAGGACCAGGTAGCACAGTTAAAATTTGGCACGATAATGATATAGTCGAGTAGGCTCGGAATGACGTGATTGAGTTCAAACTCGTACTTAAAGAAGATTACTAAGAGTTGTTGAACCGTAGTGTGGACTCGGTCCAGTTATCGGTGTCTTTGAGTGTTTAATAACTTAGAGCCCATGAAAAATTGGAATCAATGAGAATGTAGCACTTGATGAAGAACTCATAAGAAGTTATGCAGTTCCGTGATAATCTTGAGATACCAGGGGGTAATACTCGATGGCAAATCAAAGTAGAGGTTGGACTGTGGTATTACCCCGTAGAAGACAAGTGCTTAAACTTGCACAAGAAATGTTATTTAAAGGAGAACATGGTCGGAACCACGATTGAATAAGGCCAGATCCCAGATATAATATGAACTTATACTAAGGGAGTAATTAATTTAAGAGAAGCTTTAATAATAAGATCTACATCGTGTCCATGGGCATGAACACAAAGTTCAAGGTCGACTCCCACTTCTTCAATGCATAACCTTACATTTACCTCCCCTTTTCGAAGTTGTAGTGTTGAAAAGTTACCTGATGAAGCGTCAGCAGGGTATAACCCGCATAACTTTCGAGGTCACACAAATTAAGGAAGGCATAGGTTCAACCCGTCAGGGTATCGTGGAAACATATACCACAAGCTTTGAGAGTAAATATTACCAGCTCGAAAGCAGAGCATGGTTGGCAAAAGGAGAGGATACAAATTACCAAAGGCATTATGTATCGGAGAAAGAACTCACAAGGTGATTAATTATGAAGGACATGGTCGGATAATAATCCAACAGTGGATATGGTGATCCACAATGGAGCTGATGCGAGTATCGATACCCAATCAGAGGAAGAAAGAATGCAAATGCATCGTTTTACAGAACATCTGAACAATTCAATGTTTAAATAACAAAGGAATTATGATTTTCAAATCAAGGGATCAGGAGCAAACGCTCTGATCAAGGACGAACAAGTTGAATAGACTTAGGGGTACAATCGATGGCAATCTGATTGGCCGAGGACCAGCTCACGTTTTAAATGACATCTGAGCTGGAAGGATGAATTCTATGATCTGAGTGAGGATTGCGAGCTTCGCAACATATTGAGTCAATGGACTCAAAATGATATTGACAAGGTTGCCAATAAGATTACTATACTCATGGGATTAACCATAATGCAAGGAAGCAAGAATTTCAGGAGCAATAGGTTGCTCAGGATTTTCGGAAGACCGAATGGTATTTCGAAGAACTTTGTGAACTGCATGAATATCTGGGGATGAGAGGATACTCGATAAATGCGAGTAATTATCCGTAGTGGTATGCATGTGGCAAAGAACTGCAAGGCAGTAGGCACAAAGTATTCTCGGGGTATCTTATAATAACAGGATCGACTGGGAATAAAAGTAAGCACGACAGGTGTAAGTATTTATCCATAGGGATATTTCGGTGGTAGGGACTTGCAAAAGCAATGGCATAAGGTTTCAACAGAATATCGGAGAGTACCTTCGAAATCCTCTAGTGCAGCCGACGATCATCTGGACTGAAGGGGGTTCTCCGGGAGAAAGTACTTTCGAGAACCTAAAGTTAGTTTTGTTTTTAGCAAAATCATTTAACCTGAATAAAAGAGAGATCAGAGTTCCAGAGTATAGACAAGGAATAAAAGATCCTAATACCACCCAGATGGCGACGTGGGCTCGTAAGGCAGACAGCCATGTTAGTAAAAAGTTTCGTAATGTCTAGACTCGACTTCGGCCAAGGAGTGTGGAAGGGGGATTCCTACAGGCAGTCGGCTCTGATACCAACTTGTGACGCCCCCGATTTAATCGTACACTAATCATACACGCAAACGTGTACGATCAAGATCAGGGACTCACGGGAAGGTATCACAACACAACTCTACAAATAAAATAAGTCATACAAGCATCATATTACAAGCCAGGGGCCTCGAAGGCTCGAATACAAGAGCTCGATCATAGACGAGTCAGCGGAAGCAACAATATCTGAGTACAGACATAAGTTAAACAAGTTTTCCTTAAGAAGGCTAGCACAAACTGGGATACAGATCGAAAGAGGCGCAGGCCTCCTGCCTGGGATCCTCCTAATCTACTCCTGGTCGTCGTCAGCGGGCAGCACGTAGTAGTAGGCACCTCAGGTGTAGTAGGAGTCGTCGTCGAAGGTGGCGTCTGTCTCATGGGCTCCAACATCTGGTTGCAACAACCAGGTAGAAGGGATAGGGGGAAAAGAGGGAGAAAGCAACCGTGAGTTCTCATCCAAAGTACTCGCAAGCAAGGAGCTATACTACATATGTATGCATTGGTATCGAATGGAATAAGGGTATCATATGTGGACTGAACTGCAGAAAGCCGGAATAAGGGGGGGATAGCTAGTCCTTTCGAAGACTACGCTTCTGGCAGCCTCCGTCTTGCAGCATGTAGAAGAGAGTAGACTGAAGACCTCCAAGTAGCATCGTATAGCATAATCCTAACCGATGATCCTCCCCTCGTCGCCCTGTGAGAGAGCGATCACCGGTTGTATCTGGCACTTGGAAGGGTGTGTTTTATTAAGTATCCGGTTCTAGTTGTCATAAGGTCAAGGTACAACTCCAAGTCCGTCCTGTTACCCGAAGATCACGCTATTCGAATAGATAACTTCCCCTGCAGGGGTGCACCACATTAACCCAACACGCTTGATCCCATTTGGCCGGACACACTTTTCTAGGTCATGCCCAGCCTCGGAAGATCAACACGTCGCAGCCCTACCTAGACCAACAGAGAGGTCAGCACACCGGTCTAAACCTAAGAGCCCAAGGGTCTGGGCCCATCGCCCTTAGCACACCTGCACGTTGCGTGGGCGGCCGGAAGCAGACCTAGCCTAGTAGGCTTTCCAGTCCAAACCAGCGTGCGCCGCTCCGCGCTGACGTCACGAAGGCTTCGGCTGATACCACGACGGTCGAGCGCACCATAACTGTCCCCGCGTAGATGGTTAGTGCGTATAGACCAAATGGCCAAACTCAGATCAAATACCCAGATCTCGTTAAGCGTGTTAAGTATCCGCGAACGCCGACCAGGGCTAGGCCCACCTCTCTCCTAGGTGGTCGGAACCTGCCCTGTCGCTCCGCCTCAAAGATCCACTCGCGGGTGCTCCTACGAGCCGACCCGTCTTTAATCACCACATGTATCATGTATAAAGTAAATAGTATATACCCGTGATCACCTCCCGAGTGATCACGGCCCGATAGTATAGCACAGCAGACGGACAAGAATGTAGGGCCACAGATGAAAAAACTAGCATCCTATACTAAGCAAGTAGGGTTGCAGGTAAAGGTATCAACAGTATTAGCAAGGACAGGCTATGCATCAGGATAGGAATAACGAAAACAGTAACATGCTACACTACTCTAATGCAAGCAGTATAGAGGAGAGTAGGCGATATCTGGTGATCAAGGGGGGGCTTGCCTGGTTGCTCTGGCAAGAGAGAAGGGTCGTCAACTCCGTAGTCGTACTGGGTAGCAGCGGCGTCGGTCTCGATGTCTAGCGAGAGAAGAGGGGGAAGAAACAATAAATATAATGCAAACAAATGCATGACGTTGCATGACATGACAAGTAACGACGTTAGAGGTGCCCTAACGCGGTATTAGGTGATACCGGTGAAGGGGGATAACATCCGGGAAAGTATCCCCGGTGTTTCGCGTTTTCGGACAGATGAACCGGAGGTGAAATGTTGCAGGTTCACTATGCTAGGGACGCGTGGCGGGCGAACGGGCTGCGTATCCGAATTCGTCTCGTCGTTCTGAGCAACTTTCATGTACAAAGTATTTTCCATCTGAGCTACGGTTTATTTTCTATTAATTTTAAAAGATTTAAATCATTTTCAGGATTTATTTAATTATTTTAATACAACATTATCCAGAACAGTGCTTGCTGACGTCAGCAGTCAACAGAGGTGTTGACTGGTCAACTGACGTGTGGGACCCACTGGTCATTGACTGTTTAGCCTAATAAGTGTTTAACTAAACTAACTACTATTTAATTAAACTAATTAGTTAGTTAGGTTAATCTAATTATGATTAATTAACCTAATTAATTCCTTAATGAATTAATTAAATTTATTATTATCTATTTATTTATTTTATTTATTTTACATATTATTTTTTTAATTCTTTTTTTTTACAAAACGTTCTGGGGCTGGGGCCCCCATGTCAGTGGCCCACGGGCCTTTGCGGGTGTGCGGGTTACGGGCGTCACCCGAACAGGCGGGGGCGCTCGGTGCTACAGGCGCTAGCCCATTTGGGCGCACGCCCAGGTTACCAGGGAGGCGCCGGCCATGGCGGGGTGCCAGAGCAGCACGGCGAGGGGGCGGGCACGCGCGGTGAACGGCGCCCGCAGCGGAGCAGCAGCAGCAGGGCTGCACGGCGGAGGGAAAGCGGCGGCAGCGGGCGGCCAAGGCGTGGCCATGGCATAAGCGCACGGGAGGCGTCGGGGCGTCGTGGCGTGCGGTGGAGCGCGGCTAGGGGAGGCGCCGAACATAGTGGTGGGCAGCAGTAACAGAAGAAGGCGCGGCCAGAGAACCCGGAGCGCGGGTGAGTGCGAGCTCACCGGGGGCTAGCCGCGACGAGGCACGCGAGGGCGAGCGCCTGGGAGCGGGGATGGTGCGGTTGGTGAGGGAGACGAGTTCAGCACGGGGGGAGAGGGAGCACGGGGCGGTGCTCACGTTCGATGCAGGGAAGGGGCGGTGTGGCTCGATGGCGTCCGGCGAGGAGGAGGATGGGGACGGGCGGCGAGCTGGTGCAGATCCAGCGACGGAGCTCGGCGTCGGGGCAGCGCATGCGAGGCGGCACCTGGCGCCGGTGATGACGATGGGAGGCGTCGGGCTTGGCGAGGCGTTGGTGGGGGAGGGTTCTGGCGCGGGAGTGGCGACGGAGGTGGGAGCAGGGGAGGGAGAGGCGAGCTCAGGGGAGGAGCAGGGCGTGGCCGGCGGGAGGAGCTGCGGGTCGAGCGGGAGTGCTCTCTCTCGCCGCTGGCGGCGCGAGATGGGAATGAGGGAGAGATGGGGATCGGGTCGAGACGGGTTAGGGTTAGTAGCGAGGTGGGGGAGCCAAACAGGCCAGGCGCGGGGTGGGCCGGCTGGCTGTAGGCCAGATGGGCCAAATGGCCCCAGGGGAGGGGGGGTTCTCTTTGTTTACTCTTGTCCTCTTTTAGTATTTTTATTTTCTATTTTAATTTTAATTACACATTATTTTTACTTAGCAAAATATGACTATAGCTCCTAAAATAATGTTTTGAAATAACCCTCAGCCACAAAAGGTTTTAACCCAAAATAAAATAGTTTAGTGTTTTATAAAATACCAAGGCATTGAAATAATATTTTTGCTACCGTTTAAATCTTTTTAGTGCATTTATTCATTATATAAAAAAATGTGGATTCTACATCATAATCATCTATGCATTAACTGGCACAACCCGAACATTTTGTTTTAAAATATTTCAATTTTTTTGACGTCTGCCCTTATTTCGGATTTGACTTTGAATCGGTTTCGAACTAACGCGAGATTAGCAATAGAAATCGAGGTGACGTGGCATCACTAGTAGAGGTTTACTGTAGCTTGATTATCCGGGCGTCACAGCCCAGTCGACTTTCCCGCCGTTGGATATGAAATCAAGGGCCTGCAGTTCATCTTCAACCTACACCCCCTTGAGCCGCCAGCCACCATCGGCCAAACAGCCGCCGCCGCCGCCCGCAGCCGGCGGTGCGCCGCTCCGCTCGCCCCAAAACCACTCCCCATCGCCAGTCCGCCGCCCCGGCCATCCCTCTAGCCCCCTCGTGCCGAGCTTTTTCTCCGGCAATCCCCACGCCATTGCCCCACCACCACCGGCGACCACCGACCCCACCCTGAACCCTAAGAAAGATAGTGGGGTACCTCTCCGGCGAGCCCCCTCCCCACTATGGCTGGTTCTTCCTTAACTCCGACGTGCCCCCCACCCCCTGAAAATCGACTGACCCAAAAGTCGATTGAGTCGACTGAAGTATAGCTAAATCGGAGCAACATCACAAGAAAGATCAAGAGTGAGAGCAGCATCGCGAGCAAGAGCAATAGCAAGACCAGACCAAGTAGGGGACCGAGAGCAAGAGCATAGCAGTAGCGCGAGCGAGAGCTAAAGCAGCAGCAGCTCCTACTGATGTGGACGTCGCCGCTGAGGGAGAGACGCCGTGGAGGAAGTGGCCGCCGCCGCCGCCGTGGACGGAGTCGTGCTGTGTCGGCTTGGGACCAACCGCCGGCAGCATCATGAGATTGAATCAAGAAGAAAATGCGGTTATTAGTGTACAACCTCTTTGGTGGCACCGATTAGGCCTCAGCTTCATTCGAGGAAACGGTGATGATGATGCTCTTCTGGTGGTGCAGGTGAAGACGGCAATGTGGAAATGGAGGTGGCGCGAAAGACGAGGGGAACGTCGGGGCAGCTCCTGGGAGGTGGAGGATGGGGTGGCTGAACCGGCAGGACGACGAGATCGACGATGGATCCTCATCTGGTACGATGGATGAGGGATGTCGACGTGTTGCTGTGGACGACGTCATCAGGGAAGAGGCTCCGGCTGGGTGGCGGACGAAGGAGGGTGTGGGGCTTTGCGGGTTTTCGCGGCCTCCGTGTATGAATGGGTGGGCGGATGGGATGGGAGTGGGGAACCATGGCTTAGGGATGCGCTTGCCCAAAATGTGGGGTAAGTTACGAAAGTACCCCCCACCGATTTAACCTAGGCGGTTCTTTCGGTTCAGGGGTATCACGGGCATTTCGCGTGTCGGTATTTCACAGGAGGTGGGAGTTTTCGCGCGCGTTGTAATTTTGGTATAGCAAGGCGTGGGTTGAGATTTCACAGGAGAGAGTTGTCGGAGCACAACGAGACAAAGATATATCTTAAATATTTCGGGGTAACAAGGCGCGGGTTGAAATTTCCGGACAAGCCTAACGTGTACTGTACCAAATCAATTCACAGCACACAAGAGAGTCTAGTCCCGTGTATTGTACCAAATCAATTCGCACTACAAATGTCATTCAAAACTTTGAATTCATGTTATGTTCAATTAAATTATTTCGCTACGTGTATAATGTATGCAACCTACTACTCAAATGAACGTTTTAGTGCATTCCAAACATATATACTACCGCTTCAGTATGAACTAAATTTGAATCCGTTTCTCTATTTGAATAAGATCTACAATAATGATTGTTGTGAAGTCAAACCATTTGAATTCGTTTCTCTATTTTAATAAGATCTACAATCATCATTATTATCAAGTTAAACCATCGTTTGTGTATTATCTTCACAACACACCACATGATTACTCTCGAGTTAGATATGAACTATGTGTACTATATGAACTCGAACTCGATTTTTTGAATCCACTTTATGTTGTTTTCAAATCACAGTACATTTCAAGCTCTAGCTGGATCTTCATAATCTAAACCATGTCTCATATGTATAATGTGTTTATCACATAATGTATGGTGCCCCGCCCCCCTACGCCTACAAGTATTTCGATGTGAGTTGCAAACACCACACATTACCACAAATTCAAATAAAATGTGAGATTGTTCGATATATAGTATTTTTTAGATTGTTTGATATTTAGTTGTAAGACGCAAACGCCACACATTATCACAAATTCAAATAGAATGTGAGATTGTTCGATGTATAGTATGGTTTAGATTGTTCAACATTTAGCTGTGAGTTGCAAACGCCATGCATTATCACATTATGGTATAACATGTGCAAAACCACAACACGTGTATCACCGCTATATTCATGCATGCATATGTTTATAACACTATGGTCTCATATTCAAATATATGAATCCACTTTCATATCAAATTATGATCTTTGTTAGTCTCTTACACCCACAGAATCCTCTAATCCTTGTAGCTAGCACTAACTTCCTCTCATGCACGCACACCGGCACATGCCCTCCTCCTCCCTCAGCATTCTATCCATCGCGCACATTCATTTTTTCCTTAGGTCGTTCTCCCATAGTCTCCACAACTCCTTTCCAACACACACTGGTCGATAAACCTCTCCAGCGATGTCTGCCTACAACATACACACGCACCTTCCATCTCCTCCTTTCTGTGTCCATGCCTCGTGTCTCTCATACGGTCCCACACACGTGTAAACTCTTGCCCCTCTTTTCATCGATCTCACAACCACACACTCCTCCCCCTATATAGCTAGTAGCTCGGCCTCTCGCACCACCTCCTAGCTTCATTCTCTCTGTCTATCCGTCTTGCTGGGCCTTATTTGCCTCTAACAAATGGATGTACACCAACCGATCTCTCGATATACATATATCTAGCTAGGTCCTTATAACTCATTTTTTTCCACGCATCGATCGATCTACCTCATTAGTTATGTCTCTCCCTTTCTCTGACAAACAACAATTGATCTACTAATCTAGTTATGTTTGCTTACCAAATACATGGTTCCCCTTCATCATCCATGCATGTGTCCCGACAGATCTATCACGCACAGGCACACACAAAAACACATCGCCACTCTTATTGATAATATTGTAGTTCTACCCTCAGTTTGTCTAGTAGGCCTCTCCCACCATATTTGAGAAGCGACTCCATCACCCATCCAGCACTCTACCCCTCTCCCTCTCTCTCTATCCTCTCTCTCTCTCTCTGTCCCAACCTATTTTACTTCCTTCAGTTATGTATGGATGTCGACTGCTCTCCCTCAAGACATAGCTGGGTCTCTCCTTCTCAACACATATACGAGTCATTCTACCTCTCTAATTAGGCCTCTGCCTCCCCCACCCCCCACACACACTGATACATCGGGTGCTCTAGTCATGTCTCCCTGCCACACACAAACTTGCCCTGTGCTCTCTGATGTTCCGGTTGGTCAGTCGCCCTATATCTTTGACTTGCACACACACAATTTCGATGGCTCTCTTCATCGATCTCGCACCCACCCACTTGATCCTCTCTTTGACTCTATCGATATCTATGACCCCTCCCTCTCTTCTCGTGGATCGCCCCTCTATATATGATATGTGTCGTGGGTTTGTCACGGCAGATGTCCTTGTGAAAGGACTTAATCATGGAGCCATCGCAATGGGTTAGCTTAAAGGGGTTAAACCGGACAAGGGGACACGGGGAGTTTATACTAGTTCGGCCACTTCGATGAAGGTAAAAGCCTACGTCTAGTTGTGATTGGTATTCCTGGGGTTTCGAAGGCCAGGGAGCGAATCCGCTTTGTCTCGCTATCGAGTTGTTGTCCGTTGTCCCTAAACCGTTGCCGGGTCATCCCTTTATATACATAGGTTGACACCCGCCGGGTTACAGAGTCCCGAAGCCGGATCATAAACGTGTCCGGTTCGGTCTCTATCCTTCCTATCTTACAATGCAAGTTACATAACAAGGTCGGTTTACATCTACATGCCTTAACTCGCCTCTAGGCCTTGGGCCTTCATAAAGCGCCATCATTCTTATGTCTTCATGGGCTTCTAATCTTCATAAGGTTAATCCGGCTACCCCTGGCCGGTTTATGTCCAGTAGTAATATCCCCAAAATTAGGCCCCAGATTGGTTTGAACTTGTTCATGTCAATCTTCAATACTTAGAAAAATTCCTACCTTGCATCTTCACCTTGATCTTGTAAACCGCCATGACGTCATACTTTAGGATCATGATAAACCGCCCTGACGTCATCTATCCGTTGAAGCTGAAGATTACCTTCATTAATGCATATCCAGTCATCGAAGCGACACCATTATTAACTATCCGTTTTGAGCTCCTCGATTCCCGCACTTGTCGCCTTATCGCTTCACCTTATAAATAGGGCCACGGGTCCTTATCATTTTTCCCCTCGTCTCGTTCGCTTCTTCTTCCTCCTCGCGACACCTCTGCACCTGAGCGCGGCCGCCATCGTCAAGCCTCGCCTCTGCCGCACCATTGGCCGCTGCATCAACCTGTTCGTACCAGAGTTCCGCAGCACACCTCCGCTGCTTCCACGGTCACAGTAAGTCCTTTCCTCCTTCCTTAGATTCATTAGGGTTTCCCTGTTCTTCGCAGTTCTCTGAAGTTCATCAGTGCTTCGGTGTTGTTCTTCCCTGTTCCTCCTTAGTCTATAGATGGACACTTCACCCTTGACGTATCCCTTACCGTGGCTAATCTTCTATTACCACCACAGACCCTTATGCGCGAAAAACTGATCTGGTCCTTCATAAACTGTTTCGGGTCCTACCCTTTTTAGGTTAAAATATTTTTACCTTTCTGTCTTCGGTAGATCCAAAATTCCCATGTGATCCTGTGAAACTTGTTTTCCTTACATAACCCTTTTCACCTTGGATCTGTATCCTCTGTACTACATAGGCGGTTTACTTTTGCAAAAACAATCTATCTCATACCATTAGTCCCCTAGTAAACCGGCAAACCTTCTTTATGTTGATTGTAATAGTCCGGTTTAACAACACATGTATGCCCTTGATATGACCTTGCCATTCACTATTGTATTTGTCTCCGGTTTATGCAATTTTACATACCTATAAATCTTTATTCCACTGCATCTTGTATTCCACTGTGAATGATTCGTAAACCGGCATTTATTTTCCAGCTTTTTGTTTCACAATGGCCAAACAGTTTGCCGCTTGCAATTGGGCTCATTCCCGGGTCACCGAGGAACAATTGAACGGGATGGTCAGCATTGGCACCTTGCCTAAGAAAACTGAAATTCGATGGCGAGTTCTAGGAACAGAAAATCCTCCAACCCCGAGGCAGGGCGAGGTTGTGGTCTTTGTCGACCACATAGGCCGTGGTTTCAAACCGCTAGGGTCAAAGTTCTACAGAGATGTGCTTGCCAGTTTCCAACTCCATCCTCAAGATATTGGACCCAACTCGGTGTCCAATCTATGCAACTTCCAGGTCTTATGTGAAGTGTATTTACAAGAAGAACCGACTACTGAACTGTTCCGGGACTTCTTTCATCTAAACCGGTGCACAGAATTTGTAAATGGTCCCAACACTGAACTTGGTGGTGTTTCTATTTAAAAGCGGAAGGAAGTTGAATTCCCTCATGCCAAACTGCACAGCCATCCTAAGGAATGGAACCAGACTTGGTTTTACTGCAGAGATACTTCTCCTGAAGATAAAATTCCCCTTCCATGTTATCATGATCACCAGCTTTCCAACACCCGTCCAATGCCGCAACGCTTAAGTTTTGCAGAACGGGCTAAGTATGCCCCTCAACTCACCAAGCTCCGGGCTTTTATGGCCAATGGTTTAACATGCGTTGATTTCGTGCGATGTTGGATATCTTGGAGCATCTTGCCGCTAAGCCGGTGCCCCGGTTTAATGTGTGAGTACACCGGTGATGTTGAAGACCCTCAACGCCATATCAACATTCAGGTGACCGATGAAGAGGTCACTGAAAGCGTAAAGAAAATTTTGAATGAATCAGAATTAGTCTGTAGTCAAACCGGCTTAAACCCCTTCTATACCAAGAACAAACCGCCTGCTGTAAGCACTATACTTCCTTTTCATCTTTAATGTCTTTAACTTGTTTCAACTTGTAATCCTTCTTCTGTTTATGTATGAATAGGGTGATGATCCCTTCTAGAAACGGAAATCCATAGAGAAAGCAGTGAAGCCAACCGGGGATAAAGCGGTCAAACCATCTCGTCCCAAAACCAAAGCCGTCAAGTGGACCTCAAAGCGGAAAACGGCTGAACGGATCAACATGGAACTTGATGACGATGCTGATGATCCGGAAGTTGAGGTAGAACTTGACTCACTTGGCTCCCTTTTCATGCACCTCATTAACAATGATCTTTATTAGGAGGACGTAGAAGGCAGCCAAGCTGATGATGTAGAGGTAATTACCCTTTCCTCCGGTTCAGACTTTATGCCAACACAAAAAACCCGTCAAGCAGTCCAGAAAGTAAGCTTTTCTCATCCTCTTGCTTACTTTTACCCAACATTTATTTTGAAGACACAACAGCATGAAGCTCGCCGGACAACCCGGCACAGTGGCCAATAGGTCACTTCGACCGGTTTACCTGATACCCCCGTTCGGAAGCGCCGGTCTAAGGTCTCTTCCACTTCTGACCATTCTTATCCCAAGGCAGGTTATTTCAGACAACCTCTTAATCCGTCTGATTCAAATTATCAGGTGACACCTCCCTCATCCTCTGGCGAGTCGACAACAACCCAACTCCCTCCTCTAAAAACTGTGGCTGGGTAAGTTTTCAAACTCTTTCTTCCAATGCGTTACAAATCTTGAATAAGATGCTAACCCTCTTTTAATTTATTTGCAGAGCCAAAGCCAGACCCAGCAAGAAAGCTCGGGTCAACAATCCGTCAGAAGACCAGGCAGTTTTTGAAGAAGAGCAGAGGGGTGAACCGGACCAAACTCATGAACAGGAGGGTCCTCATCCTGAAACCGCCGCTGATGAACCGCCCCTTCAAGATCAGAATACTGATGAACCACCAGAAGCTGACCCTGCCGTGCCTGATACTTAACCGGCAGCTCCAAACCGGGCTCGTCCAATGAGATATACTGAAACTCCGTCATCACCCGCAAAAACCAGTGAAGGCCAAGGAGACGATGTTATTGTTACTGGTATGGGCTACAGCTCTCCTGGCCATCCCGTAATTTTGGCCCAACATAGTGCCAAAGAAGAGCGTGCTGCTAGGGAGAAGGGCAAATGGAGTACTGACTTATCAAGTTATGCCCATCTCAACGCTGAAGAGCTTCACTCCGGTTTCTTAAACCGTCTGCACCCAAACCGTGACTATGAAGCCGGTTTAGTGAATTTGATGAAGGAACGCTATGAGGTATTTTCATCTCCCTTTACTTCTTGATTCCAAAGTTGAAATGCCAGCCCAAGTAGCCCCCAAGGGCCGTTTTATGATGTTAATCGTGAACCGGGTTTTTTTAATACTTTAAGTCTCTCCCACTGATCCTCAAAATGTTAGGTCCTTAGTGAAAACTAAGGCTGATACTTTACCAATGTAATGATATAACTTTCCTCAGCATAGCCCCCAAAGGCCGGTTTAGCTTTGCAAGGTAATCCTGTTTTTAATCCATGCGTCCGTTTTGAACAGATGTACATTAGCCCCCAAGTGTCAAGGATAATGCTTGCATTGTTCTGGAGACTTTATAAAAGATGTAGTGAATCAGAGCAAATAGACATTAGCCCCCAAGTACGAAGTGCATAACTTATTATACACTTCGTACTTTAGAAAATATATATCGTGTTATTTGACATTTCTTCATTGTTGTAGGCCGAACTAAGCAATAGAGATGCCCGGACTACTGATTTGCAAGAGAATGTGAAGTCTCAGCAAGCAGAAGCTGCAAAAGCTAAAGAGGAGCTGACCAAAGCCCTGGCAGCGATGGAAAAGTTGAAAGAGTCTTTTAACAAAGATCGGGCTGACTAGGAAACCGAGAAAACCGGTTTAACCAAAAGAGCTGAAGATGCTAAAGCGGCCCTGAAACCAATTGTGGATGAACTAACTGGGTTGAAACGGCAAATAAATGCCATGACTTCTGCTATTTTTGGTAAGTATCTCTTTATGCAATTTGTCCAATTAATGAAACCTTATCATTGACCAGAACGCTGATTTTAGACCGTAACAGGCACTCGTATTGCCTATCTGGGCACAGATATGCGGATGAAGCTCAAAGCGGCTTATACCCTTATTGAACAGTTGTACTC
This sequence comes from Triticum urartu, assembly GCF_003073215.2. Taxonomy (NCBI): domain Eukaryota; kingdom Viridiplantae; phylum Streptophyta; class Magnoliopsida; order Poales; family Poaceae; genus Triticum; species Triticum urartu. The sequence goes on along the minus strand of NC_053022.1, from coordinate 311,426,236 downwards.
TAGGTCCCAGCGTGCGATTTGTACTGCGGCTTACAATAAACCAGCGCCATCACTGATAAAGGAAACTCTTGAGAAGCTGGCCATGTTATCAGCCCGGATTACCGAACTGAAGAAGGCAGCTGCAAGAGCAGGGGCATTAACTGCAATAATCCGAGCCAAGGAATGGATTCCAGATCTTGAAGCGGAGGACATCATCAAAGGATATCCAGGTGTGAAAGAGGGCGGATTAAACTTCGACAGTGATGACCTCCGAAGGCTGACCAAAGAAATGCGGCCAATATGACGCTGGCAGAGGACACAGACTTGTCTCATTTCCAACCGGCTTATGACGCTGAAGGGAAGAGATGGCCTGCCGAAATCCATGAAGTCGAAGAACTTGTACCTCCAATTCGTAAGCATACCTACGCTCCTGATATTAACCCTTCCAGCCTTATCCATGAAGAGACTGTGTTTCAAGCGTTAACTGGAATCGATTGGTCGACGGTTGATTTCCAGCGTCTTGGGAGGGATGAAGAAGAAGTGATCGCATCAACTGACCCTCAACCATCAAACCGTCCAGACGAAGCATCTTAAACCGGCCGCCGGTTTACCAGCTATTGTGTGCCAATGCTTAAAAACAACTATTCAATTGGAGTCGTTTTGAAAGCTTCATGTAATAGGATAGCAAAAACTCCTTTATCTGTCATGCCATTGAGCATGTTTTCTGACGCTTTGATAATGTGAAAACTTGCTCCACCTTTTGGGATCTATTTATGCTTAACCCATATGACTTGTGTTCCTGGATACAAGAACATGAAATGTGTCCTAGTGGTTTACCACTGGACGGGTCATGATGCCCAAGAATAGACAATACTTGGATGGATAATCAAAGTTTGTATATAAAAATAACATGTGTAACATACCTCATTGGCTGACCAACTGCTTGTATGGTAAAGGTGTAAACACCAATCCGGAGCGGTGATAACGCCGTCCTTAATTCGTCGGATTATGGTAATAAACCGTACCAGTATATAATAAACACTGGGTTTTCCTTATAACACTGGCGACTTGTTAGTCAAAACCAGACCGGGGTAACAAACACCAGTTTATAACTGATCATGTACTGACAACTTGTAGTTGAGAGCCAAGCCGGGTCCAGGACACCAGTTTATCAGAAGACATTATAAACCTCTATAAAGTCAAAAAATGTAACAAATAAGGGTCAAAAAAGAAATATGCAAGGCTTTTTACAAGCTGCCAGGCTCCAAATCGAGGCTTTCCATGGGCTGCTAGGCCTCTGAGTTAAACCATTTAACAAAGCCTTTTAAGATGGGCCTCCAATTAACCAATCATCATTTTAACTTTGACAAGTTCAGGGTCTATATAAGATTGACTTGTCAAACGTTCAGCGGGTCATACCAGGATTACCTGGACAGGAGTGACTTACTTGATGAAGGCAGGTTAACTCGGGGTTTTAGGTGAATACACTAGACTTCCAAGCCGTGGCTTGATAGCCAATTACAAGGGTCCTTTCAAACTCTTTGGTGCTTTGCACCAAGAGCCCCCAAGTAACTTTGTGAGCTATGCTCAGTGGGTGCCCATGTGTGAGTTTGTGCTTTGTGCAATACTCTCTTTGGCCCCACATAATTTTCTTTGTGGCTAAACGCCTATCAAGAGGTGTAGCTATGGTGTGATAACAACCAAGCCCCCTAGTGATATCCCTTTGTGGTTTTAAACCGATCAAGAGGTGTAGCTATGGTTCAGATATGACCAAGCCCCCTAGTGATTTTCTTTATATCCGTGCGGCTGCAGAGACCGTTTTAACAAAAAACTCCGCTTTGTCAGTAGAAACTCTTGTAAGCACACACATGATGTAAAAAGAACAGAGACCCTGCTTTAATGGAGGCTCCGGTTTATTATATAATATATACATCATCATAAATATGTACATATGAAGAGCCTATGGCTCAAGTATAGTAAGGCCGAAGAAGAGCTATGTTCCTAGGCCGCTTGGTCTCCTCCTTCGATTTACGTGAGTCTTTGTGCTCTCGAACATCAATGAGGGAGTATGACCCATTGTGAAGATTCTTGCTGACCACAAAAGGTCCTTCCCAAGGTGGGGATAATTTGTGCATATCAGTTTGATCCTGGATGAGCCGAAGCACCAAATCGCCCTCTTGAAAGGTTCTGGTCTTAACCCGGCGGCTATGATAACATCGGAGATCCTGCTGGTAAATCGCCGAATGTGATGCTGCAAGATCACGCTCCTCATCTAACAGGTCCAGAGAATCCTGACGTGTTGTCTCATTATCCGCTTCAACATAAGCTGCAACCCGGGGCGAGTCGTGACGGATGTCACTAGGGAGAACCGCCTCCGCTCCATAAACCATGAAGAAAGGTGTGTAACCCGTCGATCTGTTAGGTGTGGTGTTGATGCTCCATAACACAGAAGGTAATTCCTCCACCCAACAACCCGGTGTCCGCTTCAAAGGAACCATAAGCTGGGGTTTAATACCTCTCAAAATTTCTTGATTTGCCCTCTCCGCTTGACCATTAGATTGGGGGTGAGCCACCGATGCTATATCAAGCCGGATGTGCTCACGTTGGCAAAATTCCTCCATCTCTCCCTTTGACAGATTAGTACCATTTTTAGTTATAATACTGTGTGGAAAGCCAAACCGGAATATCACCTTTTTGATGAATTGAACCGCCGTGGCCGCATCACACTTACTGACTGGTTCTGCTTCCACCCATTTGGTGAATTTATCAACTGCCACTAACAAGTGGGTCTTTTTGTCCTTGGATCGCTTGAAGGGTCCAGCCATATCAAGCCCCCAAGTCGCAAACGGCCAAGTTATTGGAATCATCCTCAACTCCTGAGCCAGAATGTGAGCACGGCGTGCGAATTTTTGACAACCGTCACATCTCTTGACTAAATCCTCCACATCAGCATGAGCTGTTAACCAGTAAAAACCATGGCGAAAAGCTTTAGCAACCAAAGACTTTGAACCGGCGTGGTGACCACAATCCCCTTCATGGATTTCTCGCAAAATCTCACAACCCTCTTGAGGAGAGATCCAACGCTGAATTGCTCCTGAAACGCTGTAACGATGTAACTCCCCGTTGAGTATGGTCATAGACTTGGAACGCCGGATTATTTGTCGGGCCAAGGTTTCATCGTCCGGTAATTCGCCCCGGTTCATGTAAGCCAGATACGGGATTGTCCAATCCAGTATGACATGCAAAGCCACCACCAATTGAGCCTCTGGATCAGGAATAACCAACTCTTCCTCTGTTGGTACCTTGACTGACGGATTATGCAATACGTCAAGAAAGACATTTGGTGGAACCGGTTTACGTTGAGAACCAAGGCGACTTAAAGCGTCCGCCGCTTCATTCTTTTGCCGGTCTATATGGTCCACCTGATAACCCTTGAAGTGACCAGCCACTGTATCCACCTCTCGCCGATATGTAGCCATGAGTGGGTCTTTAGAATCCCAAGTGCCAGACACCTGCTGAGCCACTAGATCTAAATCCCCGAAGCACTTAACCCGGCTTAAGTTCATCTCCTTAGCCATCCGAAGACCGTGGAGTAAGGCCTCATATTCAGCTGCATTGTTAGTAAAAGGGAACATTAAACGGAGGACATAACACAACTTGTCACCTCATGGGGAAGTTAGTATGACTCCAGCCCCCGAGCCCTCCAACTGCCTGGATCCATTAAAGTGAATAGTCCAACACGTATTATTTGGCTTCTCCACTGGTGCCTGCAACTCCGTCCAATCATTGATGAAGTCCACGAGTGCCTCGGATCTGATCGCTGTGCGAGTTATATATTTGAGCCCGTGAGGTCCAAGGTCAATAGCCCACTTGGCAATCCAGCCAGTTGCTTCTCTGTTTTGAATGATATCTCCCAGAGGGGCGGAATTGACCACTGTGATAGGATGGCCCTGGAAATAATGTTTAAGCTTCCGGCTTGCCATAAACACTCCATATACCAGCTTCTGCCAATGTGGATAGCTCTGCTTTCATTCAATGAGTACTTCACTGATATAATAAACCTGCCGTTGAACCGGATATTCCTTGCCAGCTTCCTTGCGCTCCACCACAATAGCCACGCTAACAGCTCGGGCATTAGCAGCCACATATAGCAATAACGTCTCCTTATCGATCGGGGCTGCAAGCACATGCGGTTCAGCTAACTGTCTCTTCAGATCCTCAAACGCTTTATCAGCTGCCTCGCTCCAGACAAAATTATCTGTTTTCTTGAGCATCTGATATAAAGGGATAGCCTTCTCCCCAAGATGACTGATAAACCGGCTCAAAGCCGCAATCCGGACGGCCAGACGTTGAACGTCATTGATACACGCCGGTTTAGCCAAAGATGTAACTGCTGAGATTTTTCCGGATTAGCCTCAATGCCTCTATTTGACATCAGAAAACCCAAGAGTTTGCCTACCGGTACACCAAAGACACACTTTTCCGGATTGAGTATCATCTTGTAAACCCGGAGGTTGTCGAAGGTTTCTCTCAAATCATCTATTAATGTTTCCTCCTTCCTGGACTTTATCACAATATCATCCACATATGCATGAACATTGCGCCCAATCTGCTTATGAAGACAATTCTGAACACATCGTTGATAAGTCGCCTGGGCACTCTTGAGCCCAAAGGGCATGGAGACATAGCAGAAGGCTCCAAAGGGAGTGATGAAAGATGTCTTCTCCTGGTCCTTAACTGCCATTTTGATCTGATGATAACCAGAGTAAGCATCCAAAAAACACAAACGGTCACAACCCGCCATAGCATCAATGATCTGATCAATACGAGGAAGGGCAAAGGGGTCTGCAGGACAAGCTTTGTTCAAGTCTGTGTAATCGACACACATACGCCAAGTGCCGTTTTTCTTAAGAACCAGCACCGGATTAGCCAACCACTCTGGGTGAAAGACTTCCATGATCCAACAGAGTTAGTTGGTAAGCTCTTCAACCAAGTACGAGCTGTTCCTTCCAACATCCTGGTGAAGTACTTAGCACATACCGCTTCATCCTCATCGAGCATCTCCATTGCCACCTCGTAGCTTTCAACCCATGCTTCTGGCTGTAGATCAGCGGTATAATTGGGTACCTTATGAGGTCCCTTGAAGTCTTTGGGTAATCTCACATTATGCAAAGCGGGGGTAAGGCACGACACCCCCAAAGAACTGAATACTACCCCCTGTTCGACTGAAGCGGTGGGACGAACCGGAGTAGGTTGACAGGCCCCATGCAGGGCCACTAACTCGGCCTCCCGACGTGCCCGACCATGATCCACTACATCCTGCGCATTGGCACCGCCCCTGCCGGATTGTGTCCTCGCGGCGAGTTATGGCAACGCGCACTGCTTGACACGGTCGGTTCATCCTCTACATGCCTGCTGTAGCTCCTGCTTGGACGTGGGGTGGAATGAATCCTCTCACGACTGTGCGAATATGCCTGCTGCTGATTTAGGGCTGTTTGAAGGAGATCTTTGGCCCGTCGTGCTTCAACCGCAACTGGTGACTCACCGTCAGTTGGGAGAGTTGCTAATCGTGAAGCGGCAGCCACAATGTTGTCCAACGGGTTGGAATAATGCCCGGGAGGTGTTGGAACATATTGCGGCACAATGTTATTCTAACGAGGCGGATCCATCATGCGCGGCTGAACCGGCACTCCTGTTCCTGGTGCCTCCGTCCGGTTTAATATTGGCTGATTTCTAGTTCCTGCTCCTGGCGTGTTGAAGAGATTTCGTGGCTCATAACCCGACGGGAGATGCGATCCGTACCTTCTTCTCATGACTTCTTCGGAAGCGTTCTGATCGAACCTAATCCGATAGGCCTGAGCTTCCAACTCAGCCCGTTCTGTAGCCATCCTAGCGTTCTCTGCCGCTAGATCTGCTTTAGCCTGAGCTATCTGATCCTTTACCTCTGCAATATCCGCATTGTGCTGATCCCGGGCTGCTGCGTCCACCTCAGCGGCCATCAATGTTGCCAAAGCATCGAACAAGTCAGACAGGACCTGAGCCGGAGGCGGCGCAGAGCTTCCTGCCCCTGCCGATGTGGCCGTTGTTGAACCGGAGAGTATTGCTGCAGCAGCTGATGAATGAGGCATCGACTGTGTACCGGCCATGAAGATAGCCGCCCGGTTTGGCAGATCAGGGGAGTCCGGAATACTATTTCCCTCGGATCCTCCACCAATCCGGCCATCCTGCAACTGATAGAGCGACTCGGTCTCTCCAGAAGACTCGTCGTCAGAACAGACAACGGTTTCTCCATCTGACGCCGGTCTATCCTCGTATTCTGCTCCATGGATGACGCTTATGAAAACATGCTTCGCCACGGGCTGAATCGGCGAAGGGCTTGCACGCTGAGCCGTCTCGATGATGTCGGTGCAGATGTCCGGCTCAGGGGCCGGTTCGCCAATCTTGCCGATGAAGACGTCAATCCCACCAAAGGGGACCCTGTACCCGTATTCGATTGAATCGGCCTCAGGACCCCATCCTATGTTGTCGATGTAGAGCTTGCCACGACGACTCTTCGTCATGCGCCCCACAGCGTATCCCTTGAGTCCATCAAAGCTGCCCTTCAAGAACTCGAAAGCATCGTGCGATAGCCCCACGATGGGCGCCAACTGACGGTTTTTCAGGGCAGATGTCCTTGTGAAAGGACTTAATCGTTGAGCCATCGCAACAGGTTAGCTTAAAGGGTTAAACCGGACAAGGGGACACGGGGAGTTTATACTAGTTCGGCCCCTTTGATGAAGGTAAAATCCTATGTCTAGTTGTGATTGGTATTGCTGGGGTTTCGAAGGCCAGGGAGCGAATCCGCTTTGTCTGGCTCTCGAGTTGTTGTCCGTTGTCCCTAAACCGTTGCTGGGTCGTCCCTTTATATACATAGGTTGACGCCCGCCGGGTTGCAGAGTCCCGAAGCCGGATCATAAACATGTCCGGTTCGGTCTCTATCCTTCCTATCTTACAATGCAAGTTACATAACAAGGTCGGTTTACCTCTACAGGCCTTAACTCGCCTCTAGGCCTTGGGCCTTCATAAAGCGCCATGATTCTTATGTCTTCATGGGCTTCTAATCTTCATAAGGTTAATCTGGCTACCCCTGTCCGGTTTACGTCCAGTAGTAATATCCCCAACAATAGGGATAGGCCTGTATTTCACACACATTGCATGCAAATTTTTGTTTGAGATGTCATCGACACATATTCCCATAGATACATTCACGAAATCACCTCCAAACAAAAAACACTCATGAATGCACACACCATCTGTCTAGGTCTGTATATCTCTCACACACACCCACGTAGGTGGGGGACATGCACGAAGAGAAGAGGTGCACGTAATCCCGTCTCTTTCCCAACCACACCTGCGCGGGTACACGGTGGAGCTCATTTCTGTACAAAAAGTCAGCCCACGTGGTAATTTGACACGTGTACTGGTTGTCCACTTGATGGAGGATCGTCTACCACGGGTGGAAAAACAAATTGTTACTTGACGCGTTATGTTAAAAAAGAGGCAAACCATGTGGGGCCTACCTTAGAGTCAAGGTTCTATACACTCGAGATGCTCTGTACGTATTACTTTTGATGTGTCCCATCAACTTGCAGAACGAGGAGAAGCCTGCTTACGACATCGTCTCCCCCGCCCACGGGCGCGGTGGCTCGCAAGACGAGGTGAAGCTTGCTTGCTACTACTCCTTGTACTATATTGGTTTATTGGTCCAATTGTATATTGTGTCAAATTTTGACTATAGATTGAACTAACAAAACGTTCGTGCATGTTACCAAAAATTAAATCATTGAAAACTATGTTGAAATATGAATCCAACGATATAATTTTTGTTGACATGCATTAACATTTTATTAGCTAAATATTTGGTAAAAATTTGGCACGAACTACAAAGGTGACCTATAAACCAGGACGGAGGAAGTAGTACTACGCCTTACGCCTGCTCCCTCGCCCACGCGCGCGGTGGCTCGCAGGACGAGGAGAAAATTTTACTACTCCCTTCGTTAACTCCTCGTCCCTACCTGGGTTAGAGATATTATCATATTTTTTGGAATATATGTCCTTTAGTAGATTTCAATATGAACTACTAGTACATACTCCAAACACTGATGTATATAGACGTATTTTAGAGTGTAGATTCACTCATGTTGCTCCATATGTAGTCCATATTGAAACGGACGTAATAGTACGCACTCTCCCTCGCCCCTCGACCCTCGCCCACGTGGTGGACGTGCGGCAATTCATTCGGTCTCATATATCTAGAACGATATATACTTCAGTACTATTATTGCTCGACTTCCCGAAGAGGCGAAGAGCCAATCGCAATGTTAATATTTTGGAGATGTCAATCGCAAGGTTTATAGGAGAACGAGTAGTAGGTGCCACGTCATTTATAAATAAAGTTTTTTTTCTTTAGTGGCACGTACGCAATATAAATAGGTTCATACGGAGAGAAAAGGAAACTGCTCCACTATATACATAGGCACGACGAGCCTACATGGCTGCTTGCTGGGGTTGCTCTCTTCACACTATCTCGCACAAAACAACTGTGGCCAGATCTCTAACATCCCAACGGATCACGTCCGCCGGGGGAAGGGGTGGATGCTTAGTGTAGATGCGGTCGCCGTCGCCGATGGTAACCCACTGTCGGCACGTCCCGATCAGGGGTCCCCGCCGTTCTCTCTCACGAAGCCAGTGAGGTTGCCTTTGTCCCTTGCTCACTGGCGTGACGTGGGCAGTTGCTACCTCCCACCGCCCTCCTCTAGGTTGAGATACGTCCCAATATCCCTCAAGTACAACTCCCTTTACAGCCGTCTTGCACCACTGCTCCAGCTGCCCACATCACTCCATGTGGATATTTCTCTACTTCTTTGCCCGCACATACCTCTAATGGCTTCTACGCATTGTATTTGTGATGAGTTTACTCATCAACTAGTCCCAGTAATCTTATTCTAATCTTGCTTCTTCAATTTCTTTGCCACAAGGGTGCTCATCTCGATTTTGGTGAAACCGCACAAAATGATCCGATGGTCAAAGGGTTGCAAACTTCATTTCTTTGGAAGCTCCAACGTTGCCAGCAAATTAAAGTGTGGTTAGGGTTTACAGTTCAAGGGCTAGGGACTGCATGGATCGTTTTTTTCTTTAGCTGTCTCTGTTCCAAAATAAGTGTCAACTTTAGTAGTAGTACAAAGTTTGCATAAAGTTGAGAAACTTATTTTGGAACGGAGGGAGTACATATTGGCTATGATCTGTCAATCATTGAGATGCAATAGCATGCATGTTAGACTCCTTCGTATTTGATGAAATGTTGCAACGGGCAACCTTGGATGCAAGATACATGAAACAAAAGCTGGAAGCTTCATAGCATTGTACAAATTTATCTAGCTGATAAATTACAGTACGTACTATACTAGTAGTAGTACTATGTAAAGAGTTAAGTGTCGCATGGTGTCCAGAAAATATGGTGATAATGTGAGGTGGGCCATGTAATCACTGAGCCTGCGTGTTTTCACTGCCCACGCACTCCTCCGCTGTAAGAATGGAGAAAATTGTAATCTAGTAGTACCTCCTTTCACCGAAAGCGTGGGACATCCAGCAGTCCTACCACGTCAATAGTAATGACCAATGAGCCACCAAATCATATAGACCCAGCAGTAAGTTGGACGAACGAAGCAACCATCACTCTTGAACCTGCTTCTCTCTTCAACGTAGGTGCCAATGAGAGGTCGCGTCCGCTCTGCCCGGGCATGAATGCATCACCGATTCTTTGGAGTGGCGTTGACCGTTTCGGGCGGGAAGCGCACGCGGGCGATGGAGGGGCTTTGGGTGGGCCAAGCTGGTCAGGAGCGGGCGTGGCAGCGCTCCGCCTGTCCCGACCGGGACGCCCGGAAGAGGATGCACCGACTCTCACAGCTAAATTGTACACTACACACCATCTCTTTGTAGGAGTAGGTCGATGTGTTGCTCTCTCTAACACACACATGCTATTAAACACACACGCACACGCACACACATGTTCATAGAATAGGAATATCGTGCGAGTTACTTAGGGAGCGTTTGGATCCTTAGGAAGAACAGTTTATAGCCTAGTCAGGTAAGGTAAGGCGTTTGGAACTAAGCAATGTAACCAAACACTTACTCTGCCTTGTTATCTCCCCCGGAAACCCAATGCATGGAGTGCAACTACATGTTGATCAGTCAAGAAATCAAAGTCGGCTTGCATGCGATTTAATACGTGGCCCTACATGGTTGCTAAAACGACATCTCTTAGTTGTTGGGATTAATTGTTGAGTTTAGAGACAGAAATCAGGGCTTTGATTGGAGGAATGACCGGTCAAGTTTCTCCTCCTCCAATCTGCTTGCACGTTGGTATCGCTGCACCTTCTAATGTGACTGATTACACCTAGACGGAGGGACTAGTACGAGATATGTTGGCACACCAACTTAGGTCGAATACAAGTGCCCAAAATTGTGTGCCTGTTATAATAAGGATTCACTTAAAATAGTACATGAGCGAACAGAGGGATCAATTGGACAGTGTTCATGAGCAGTAGCGAGATGTGTGAGGTAAGGTACACCGCTGGCGCTTTTAGTTTTTCTTATTAATTTGTTTATTTCACCCTCTGACTGGAGGGACCCAACGTACTACATGGAGAGAGGTAAGGTGACTAAGGATGCATTATTTTGTACTACCAACACTGCTTTAAATCCCAAAAGACCTTACCAACAAAGCCACATGACATGATTATGATTTAAATCTCAATGACTCGCACGCAAAAAAAAACACGGCATGCTTGTCACATGAATGCAGGAATGTATAAAAGGTTATTTTCCTCTCCTTGAACATAACGGGAGGGTGGTGTAGTTGGTTAGCCTGTTCGCTCATCAAACTTGAGGTCTCGGGTTGGATAACTATACTTGAGCATAATTTTGTTTTTGTTCGACTTCTTTATTCCACCCAATGACAGGTAGGCCCCGCATGACAGAGAGAAAGTGATCTGGGGCGATGCCAGGAGGATTCTTTGACTGGTCAAAATGGATGGATACGGAGCTATACGATCTCATAGTGACTGTATAATCACCTCATCACGTATACGCTGCAGCCTCGGCGCTTGTTTTCTAGGGTTTGCACTCCTCACACTCTCTCTCCAATATATATATACACGATGGAGCCTCAATGCTTGTAGTTGCTCTCTTCACACTCTCTCAACCTCTCCAGATCCAAACAAGACTTCATTGGCCTCTCTCTCTCCCCTCACTGCTGGTCAAAGAGCTGGCAGGATCCGTCCGCCGAGAAGGGAAGGAGGCTTAACGCTGTCGCCGTTGGTGAGGGAGGGAATCCACCACCAGCACAACCAAGGTTGTCAGAATCGCGATTCTGTTGTACGATTCTACGACTTTACAATCCAAACTAACCCCTCTGATTCTACGATTTTGGTTCATAGAATCTACGTTTTTTACGATCCTGATAGTGAAGATTCTATGATTTGCGATCCTGCCATTGGAGCTCCGATCCGATTCAGAATCACGATTCTGACAACCTTGAGCACAACTGTTCTCTTTCACCCAGCGGCGGCGTGGGAGGGCCTCCGACCCCTTCTTCCTCGCTGACGTACGTAGTGTGGGCCGAACAGCCTCCGGTCGCCCACCAAACCACACCCAAGAACTTTATGGTATAATTTACTTATTCCACATGCATTGCTCTAGCTGCATGTGGGATTTTTCTGCTTCTGCACTCGAATCTAGATGTTGGATCAAACAGGAAAGTAGTGGGGAAAGTTGTATATCATGAATCTAGGATGTGGTTCAAAGAGGAAAGGAATGGGGGAAAGTAGTGGGAAAGTTGTATAGCATGAATCTAGGACTTGGTTCAAAAAGGAAAGGAAGGGGAGAAAGTAGTGAGGAAAGTTGTATAGCATGAATCTAAGACGTGGTTCAAAGAGGAAAGGAATGGGGGAACATAGTGGGGAAAGTTGTATAGCATGAATCTAGGACATGGTTCAAAGAGGAAAGGAAGGGGGAAAGTACTAGTATAGAATGGCTATCCAACACCTACGTTGGTCGAAAAGGGAAAAAATGACAAACGCAGTACGCACATCTGTAACAAACTAGTCTTTTTGTTTTGGGGGACAAGGTTATAGAGTTTGAGCATGACTAGATTTGCTATGTTCACATAGGGAAAGGTGTATAAAGATAACAAAACTGGGACCAACACAAATATGCTCCTTGGTTGTTTGTTCTTTGTTGCAACAGACTGTGCATCACCCCTTCATACATCGGTAGATGCACATGGTGCTGGTGCGTCCACTGTACCGTGCAACTCTTTAGCCGTTGTTAATCTAAGGCCCCGTTTGGTTAAAAAGTCCCTAGTCCCTACCTGCTTGGTTCCAGGGACTAAACATGGACTAGAGGTTATTAAATAACATGCTAAAAGACCATGTTACCCCTAGTAATGAACAAATAGAGACAAGGTGCGATGCGGGGCAGGACCAACTGTTGGAAAAAGTCCCAAAAAGTCTCTCCATCGGGGACTTCTTTCTTTAGTCCCAAATGCCCACTTTTAGTCCCTAAAAGTCCCTCCTATTTGGTTTAGACGGGACTCACAAGGACTTTTTTAGACCCTACACCAAAAAGTCCCTGTAACAAACACCTTCTAATAATGCTGCCAAAAAATTGATGCAATGCCACAGTTAAAAGCAAATTCCATGTTTAACGAATTTTATTGTTAATATAATCTCTCTGTTAATATTAATCAATGCCACCGTTTGAGAAATTCTACTGTCTTGGTTTCTTTCCCATTTAGATACGTTAGATGCTTCTTTTTGTTGGCTTCTGTGTCATCCACCATTATTCACCACTAGTTGTTTCCTTTGCACCTCTGTGTAAACAGGGTTATCTACTTCACCTCGTTGCTATTGTGACCTTTTGTTGAACTGGACAAAACACTTTTGTTTTAAGAGTGTTTTGTGCAGTTCAACCAAAATGTCACACTGACAATGTTGCTTGATTTCTTGATCTTATTGGAACTGCACAAGAGGAGATCTTACTTCCTATCAGTGTTGGCAAATTTGGTTCAGATCTTCTTCTTGTGAGTTGTTTGAATTCCACGTCATGAGAGGTTAGTACTAGCTTTCTTTCACACGATTGTGCAGTGTGATTTCATATGTTGTGCTACTTGTAAGGTAATGTTGCTTGATTTTAGTGAACTGCACAAATGGAGACAAGACCTCCAATCTGTATGTGCACCGTAATATCCCATTGAGGTAAGATAAGGATATTTCACAACTGTTGGCCTGTATTTTGGCACTTTCATCAGAAAATTAATGTCATTGTTTAGTGCTATACTTGTGCTCCCTAATTGACATGCCAAATCTTACATTGAAGGCGAAGCTTGTCTGTTATTGAACCAAGTGCTGAAGGGGAAGAACAAGCAGAAGAAAAACAAAAATCAACTCCCGGTGCTATAATGAAGCACTGGAACTGTGATGACACAAGTAATGATAGAGTTTTGCATCTTAATTTATTGCTATGGCTGGAATGAGCAACTGTTTTGCCACTAATTTGATGCCACTCTTAATGTAATATGTAATTATCTCTACTTGTGCAAACAGGGATCTTCTTTGAAGATACCATATATTTTAGTGGAACGGCACAAGAAGATGTTGGAAAGATTAAACTAATCGATGAGTATATAGTAAGCATGGCAACCATAGTAGATAACAACGGATGGTTCGGGAGAAGTGCTTGATCTGTATGCTCTACACAATAAGCATCCTGACAAAGGTTGGTACTCGCCCACGGATTTCATCCATATGTTGAGCTTTGTCATATCTATTGGTGTTGTGCTACTGTTTAGATACTGCCATGAGAAAGTGGTATTGTTCTTGAGAAGTGCTTCATCTGTGTTGTTTTAAATATTTCCTTTCCTTTTTTCCGAGCAAACAGAGATGCTAGCATTTAGTTGTCCTCTTGTCTTTGCACAACAGGATCATTCTCCTCTAAAGAAGAATATGGAGTACGTGAAGTGACTAGTTCCGATTATGCCAGGATGAAGAAGCCCTGTCTATCTTCTCATCAAAAGGAGCAGTTAAAGGATGGTTACATTACTCCCCACAAGACCAAACTAACTTCAACTTAGAAGGACTGACATATCTCCATCTTTTTGCTATGATGCTCAAGTACAATGTTGTTCTAGGATTCTTTCCGGTGGGTTCCATTTTTTAAAAGTGTGCTCTACATGGACCATGTAGGTGCCTATTTAAGGTATCAATTCATAGTACAGTTTTCTTTATACTAATCACTTTTTTGTATTTGTGCAAACAGGGTTTCTCAGCTTGATTTCAATGGGAACTGCACAAAATGTTTATGAATACATCGAATCATTCATATCCACCACAAGAAAGGAGGTTCCCATATTTTCAAGGCGTTGCAACATATAAGGGCGAAATCATACAAGCTACATGTGAATTTGGTTGATTTCGGTGGAACTGCACAAAAAGAACAACTGGTTTATTTAGCACGAGGTGCCATGTCAATGTCCGAACTGATGGCAAACCCTGCTCATTCCACAATCGTAGGCATTTGATATTTTGGAATGGGAAAACCTTGTCAATGTTTGCTCATTGATGTACGCAAAGCAACAAGCATTTGACATTTTGGAATGGGAAAACCTTGTCAAAGTTTGCTCATTGATGTACGCAAAACAACAAGCATTTGACATTTTGGAATGGGACAACCTTGTCAAATTTTTCTCATTGATGTTAGAAAGAAGACATGTGTTTGATATTTTCGAATGGGACACCCTTTGCTGTCAGCAGCGTCGATCTATTTTTCTTTATTCTTTAGTTGTGAAGTAAATATTGGCTCTGACATGTCAATCGCTGAGATGCATAATCATCGATTGTTTGGAATGTTCTCTATGAATTGCCAGGCCCGTGTGTTTGATTGCAATGTACAGGAACGCTAAAATGCTGCTCAAACTCTTTGTACTCCGGTCAAAGTAGAGATACTTTGACTGCAGATAAAACTTGTATGCAGACTAAAAAGGACCGGAGGGAGTACATGTGAAATTGCTACAAATGAGGTGATCACCCTGGGAATAATGCTAGTACGTTTTGTTTTGCATGCTCATCCAATGCCAGTGATACAAGAATTCGAACTAATTAAACTAAATTCATTCATGCACAATCGGAGTTCATATAAACATGCCAGATTTCATTACATTTCATACATTCTTCAACTAAAAAGGGGTAGAAGCAGCGTCCTTCTCCAACATAGCTCTCCGACTCCACGTCGCCGCCAAGAAGCTAATCGGCCGTCAATGGTCAACCCGCCTAGCTTGGCTTCAACCGGAGGGTAGCAGTGGTGGCCTTACTTGGACCCGAGCGGCGGTGACCTACCGTGTTATACTCTTCCTCATTTTCTGTGTAGCACGGCCTCGTTGGCAGTAGGGCGGGGCCTCGACGGAGCTGGCGATGTCCTCTGTCTCGTTGCCGGCGGGATGGCCCCTCGGTGGAGTGGGGGAAATCCTTCCCCTTGTTGCCGGTAGGGTGGGGTCTCGGCTGAGCAGGCGATGTCCTCTGCCTCGTTGTTGGCGGGGCGGGGCCTCGGCGGAGCCGGCGATGTCCTCCGCCTTGTTGTTTACGCCGCGGGGCCTCGGCAGAGTAGGGCCTTGTCGACGCCAGCGGAGTAAGGACTCATCGGAGCTTTCATTGTCCTCTACCTCGTCCTCGGTCTCGCCAAACATCGCCTCGCCCGCTTCATCGCCCTCTTTGTAGGCGGCTGTAGCCTTCACCACCCGCATGCGGTATCGCTAGTGCTCGAGGCGGCCCTCGCGGGCGGAGTGGTACGAGTCGAGCAGCGCCTCTTGCTCTGCCCGCTCCACGGCGATCTGCTCATCCGCCTATAGGTGCTCCTGGAGGAGATGGTGGTTGTAGGCGGCAGCGCCCTGCGCCTCCTGGAACTGCTCCTCATGCTTCTGCTCACCGTGTCCATGTATTGGGCACGGGCCTCGATGATGGTCATGGTGCAATGCACCAGCGAGGATGGCGCGGAGGAGGGGGTTGGCGCCGGATCGTCGACTAGCATGTAACATCCCAAATTTTCAATTTGGAATGTTATACACTAGATCATCATGCATAACATATTTTCTTGCATCTTGGCCGATCCTAGAAATTTCACGCAACTCAAGGACCCTCGGAGAGAGTTGGAGATTTCGTTATTTTCATATTTGAGAGTTTTCTCGAAGTTTGAAAATAGGATCGTTTGATTTATTTATTTTATCTTCAATAATTTTTCCGGTGTCAAAAATATATGAGAGAGGGAATAATATGACTTTCCCAAATTTAGGAAAAATGGAGATTTAATAAATAGATCAATTTTTGTTGGCCGGAGTTTTATTTGCATTTTATTTGGATAGGGAAAAATGCATGTTTTCAAAAAATTGCATTTTAGGTCCGGAGAAAAGTTCATTTTGTTTGGCTCATTTTTAGGAGTCGGGGAAAATTTACTTTAGATTTTTCGGAGTTCGTTTAGATCTCTTTTTGTTTTTTTTTCTCTCTGCGCGCGGAAACTATTTATAAAAAAAACAGAAAAAAAATTGGACCAGGCCGGCCAGGCCAAGGCCCAGCCGGGCCGAAGGCCACCGCCCCAGGCCGCTGCGCTCCTAGGCGCCAGGCGCCGAGCCAGGAGACGGCCGCCGCCGCCTCTTGCTAGGACCGAATCCTTTTAGGATTCTAGGGCGCCCCCTTGTCCCTTTTCCTTGTATCGTTATTCCTAGTCCTACTCCATTTATTCTTTCCTATTCCTAGTCTAATTCCTTGCCCTCTACCCCATGTAAACCCCTCCCCTCCCCAATATAAATACCCAAGCACCCCCCCCCTCTAAATCATCAAACCCAAAGCCACCCCGCACCACCCCACGCTGCGCCACCCCTCACCCCCACGCCGCGCCGCCGCATCACCCGCACGCCGCCCTAAGCCGCCGCATCACCCGCGCCGCCGCCGCACCTTGCCGCCGCGGCCCCACGCCCACGCCGCCGGAGCCCCTCACCGGAGACCTCGCCGAGGTTGCCCCGCGTCTCTTTTTCTCGGATCGTTTTCTTCCAATCATTCCGATTCTTTTCTTTTCTAAACTGTTCCGGTTTTCTAGATCGGTTTTTCGTTCGGTTTTCTTCTCCGAAACCCTAGATCGGATTCGTTTTCTTCTCCGATTTAGTTGTCTTTGGACCGTTCGCCGGACCGTTCGTCCTAACGAACGTGATCACCGGATTTTTCTAGGTTAACGACGTCCGTTCGTTTAACCGTTCTTCTTTTTCTTTTCGTCAGAATTATTCCGCGATCGCGATCTCAGATCCGATCTTCTTTCTAGTCTTTCTTTTCGCTCGTTTATCGGAATCAGGTGATTCAAGCGCCTGGAGTTTCGTCTCGAAACCGCCGTTCCGTCTAATCAACTTGAACAAGTTTTTGCCCCGATAAAAACTTGACCTAGTTTCAACTTGCTAGAACCGAGTTGTTTTCTTCCGCCGCTTGTTTTCCGTCGTTTGTTCGGTTCGTTCTTTCTTTGCAACCGGAGTTCTTAAATTGAACTTTCTGGTTCGTTCTCTTGTCCGAGTTTTACCTGTGCATTAGATGAGTACTTATTGTATGCTTGTTGTTTGTCTGCGATAGATTACCCAGATTGCGCCGCTTGTTACTTCGAAACCCTAGGACTCGCGGATCATCAGCAAGGC
The DNA here is from genome assembly GCF_003073215.2 of Triticum urartu. Classification (NCBI taxonomy): domain Eukaryota; kingdom Viridiplantae; phylum Streptophyta; class Magnoliopsida; order Poales; family Poaceae; genus Triticum; species Triticum urartu. The sequence continues at coordinate 311,408,496 of NC_053022.1, read as the reverse complement.
AAGTAACACTTTGATCATACCTTTTCTACAACCCATGTTTTATTGCATTAGATCAATCCTCTCACATTGCATGATTAGGATCTAATTAAATTGCGGGATGGGAAGTAGATGAGGTAGTACCTATTACCTGTATTACTATGAAACCTTTGGGAGTTACTTATATGTTTGCTTATTATACCATGCTATGCTAGTAGACGTGGATTGGGTGAGTGATATCCATGACAGATGTGAGATTGATAATTTTAATGGTTTATTTAAGTTGGCAACATAAACACACATCTGGGTGGATTGAGGCACCTGATGTCTATCAGGACTTGCCTGTTTTTTTTCGGACCGCCACCCAGGCTCAAAGGGATCATAAGATCTTTCATGCTAGAAACTTCCGTGTGCAGCCACAAGCCATTATGGGCTCTGGCATAGTTCACTAAGTTGTGCGAACTCTTACGGGGTGGACTAGCAGATGTAGGGGTTGTAGGTGGTACGGTCTACCCCACATGTAAGGTGCTAGCGCTTCTGAAAGACTGTGTCTCGGTCATCCGTCTTCTCAAACACCATGTAGTGCGAGAAACCAAACGGAGGCGGTCGAGTCTTGTGGGGGAACGTGCGCAAACCTCTGTAGAGTTTACAAACTAATCATGATTAGCCGTGTCCCCGGTTATGGACATCTTGAGTATCTAGTACTTGAATATCATTGTGAATCTCAACATGTTACTTCTAATTAATGTTGTTGGGTTTTAATTACTTTTAATTGGGATTGAGAATGCTTTCAACCATTCTCAATGTTTCACAACCACCATGATAGTTAAATAAATTTATTCCTTTGCAGTAGGGAAAAATTCGCTTTACGCAAAACTGTAACCATAGAGCTTTCCACCAGCCATATATGCATGTAGTATAGCTGTTTCATTCCATTACTCTCTATGTGTTACATTGTCAGCATATTCCATGTGCTGACCCGTTTTCGGGCTGCAACGTTAATGTTGCAGACTTTTCAGACGACGATTGAGGCGCGTTTAGGTCGTGGCCCTATACTCGGTGATGCCGCTGGAGTTGATGGACCCATTTATCTTCCGAGTCTTCCGCTGTTATCTTCATTATATGGCCTTAAGCCATATTCATTGTAATAAGTTCTTTTTGAGCCATCGATGTAATAAGTGTGTGATTGCAACTCTGCTATAAAACCTCGATGTACTGTGTGGTGTCAGCATTACTGATCCAGGGATGACATCGTAGCACAGTAGACGTGATCCATTCGGGTCAGGTCGCTACATAGCATGTTCTCCAATGGGACGTCGTCGTACTCCGGCTGCCTGCTGGCCAGGCAGTCGGCAGCAATGGTTGCCATCTCCTTGTGGCCTATCGTCCGCCCGTCCCGAAGAGCGCTGGAGCGCGAGGAAGCCATGGTGGGCAGTAGTGGTGTGGACAGGAGAAAGGGAACATAGGTGGATGACTGCGGCTATGGCTGGCGCAACAGTTTATATAGCAATGGTGGGCGGCGGAGGGACGAACGTGTGGTGCCGGAGTAGCCGCCTCGGCAACCGCGTATTGTTAATGTGGGTGTAGACGGACGGAAGGATGGCACTTGTGTCGTTTGAAGGCGGAGCCATCGCCTGCACCAGGAAGTGGGGCGGGCGGCGCTGACTGTTTCGGGCGGAAAGCGCGCGCGAGCGAAGGAGGCGGTCTGGGTGGGCCAGGGCAGTCAGACTCGTGCTTGGCAGCGGGTCGGTCCAGCAGCCGGACATGCTGGCTCGCCAGCGAGCTTTCTGAGTTGAGCAATGACAATCGAACGATGGATGTAGCTTCCGACCAGCAGTCGGCGCCATTGTCTAAGCCGGTTCATGCCGTGTTCACCATAGAGAAGGTGTGGCCGCACTTCCACGCCCTAATGGCGGAAGAGCTACCAGCGCAGGAGGACCTGTGATGCAACCAACATCTCATCAACGAGTACCGGTGAACAAGCGAACGACAATGCCGTCGTGGACATGTGGCCCTATGATCCTGGCTTCCCGAATGAGCAGCGGGCGCTGTATCAAACCATTCGTAGGGCCTGCGAGGCCCTCTCCGTCGTCCTTCGAGTTGTTGCGCTCACCGTGGCGCCACTGTCTTGCGTTGTCAACATGGTCAACAAACATCAGGAATGAGGAGATGACTTTACTTGGAGAGGATGACAGTGGGGACCCACCAGGGCCATAACCGCACGTACGCAAGTGCCTCCTTATTATATACTACAACTGTAATTTTTTTGCTTCCTCCTGGTTTCCTGACATCACGGTCCCACACCATTGTCAACCTACGTAGTCAATAAACGAGATAATTGCACAAGGAGCGGCCGATAGCTTGGACCAAGCAACTCGAGCAGTATATGTGTTTTTGAGGTGTGAGCACTGCGGAGTTTTTCTTGAGCGATGTTTTCGGTTTTTTAGACAAGAGAGATGTTTTCATTGTTGTTCAGAGGAGAGCAAGGTATTAATTGGGCGGGCTGTGGCCTGTCTAGCCCATGCCAGGTATCTAGCCCAGATATTAATTTTTTTCAAGCTGAAAATGGCTAGCCCAGCTATACTTTTTTTAGGAATACCCAGGCAAGGTCAACTTGTTATTCTCCACCCCACTGGGCTGCAAATCTTTTCTAGGAGAGATGCATTAGGTTTAACAAGAAAATGGGCTTTAAGAAATAATAAATGGGATGTAATTATAAAAATAGGGCTATAACTAAAAAAAGCACGAGACACGCAATTAGTTTATAAAATATTATTTTTGGATTTTGAAAATTTTAATTTCAATAATTGTTGCACGCGCAATGTTTCATTGGATTTTTACGTAAGACAAATTTATATTGAAATTGTATTTAATCTGACTAGAAATTTCGGGATAAAAATATTTTGGATCCCATCAAAATGTGGGAAATTTTATTGAATTCTGTTTTGAATGGTTGGTTGAAATTATTAATCGTTGTCCTAGCTAGAAAATGGGTTGTACTTTTACAAACTGTAAATCGGCTATAGTAAATTCCATTAGAATTCAAAAATGGGATGTACATTCTTACAAATCTCAAATGGGCTATAAGTTCTCTGCCACACACTTGTGGGCCTACTAAGTTGACGCGTCACCTCAAAAAAATAAGTTGACGCGTATGCAAGGATTTATCAACTTATAGGCAACACATGGTTCTAGCAACAATGCCCGTTGGATGTCCATCCAACGGATGTCGTGCTTCTTCTTCAATCTCGGATATTCTAGCTTCACCCGCCCAAAAAAATGATTCCTCCCCCTAATATTTGGGGCGCACCATCTCGGAGGCCGACCTCTGGGCCTACTAAGTTGGCGCGTACCAAGGGCTTTGTCAACTTAGTCAATATAAACGACTCTAGCTGCAGTGACCGTATGATGTCCATCTAACGGCTGTCGTGCTTCTTCAACCTCTAGTCTTCTTGCTCCAGCCGCACAAAGCAGCGCCAGTCGTGCCGCCTGCTCCTGCCTCCCATGGCCGGTTATGCTACCGCGGAGGCCTCACAGCCCCCTACTACTCCCACCGCTGGCCAGGCCTTGCGGTGACTGGAGCCTCACACGGTAGCCGAACCAGTGAACCCTCATACTCCTCTCCACGTGGGCATCCACTGTCGTGTCTTCCCCGGCTCCACGTCGTCCCCTTCCTAGGCCTTGCCGTCGTCCACCGCCTTGGTGCTCTCGACGCGGCGTGGTCAACATGGTCAAAGAACGACTTCCATCGGAAGAGTACTGTATGTGGAGAGGCTGACAGCTGGGTCCAACGCCACAGCAAGGAAGTGCCTCCTTATTGCGCGGAAAATAATGATTCACCACCTGATAGCAGGGACCCACTGGACAGGCCACCGTATTTCGTGAAAAAACGTTTCCCCCATGACTGCTAGGACCCACCAGCTACATCTTCGCACGCAAGGAAGTGCCTAACAGTTGGGACCCACCCGGTCGAAGCGTACATAGCGTTTTCATTCTCATCGCGAACGTGTACGTACATACTAGTCGATGTAGAGGTGCGCACGTGTCGAAGTAGAGGCAAACACGTGTCGTAGTAGAGGCATGCACGTGTTGTAGTAGAGGCGCAGGTAGCATGTACACGTACGTACAGGGCCAGGGTGCAAGAAAGAAAATACGGCCACATACGTACATATGGGTGGGGTCTCGATCGCCTACTCGTGCATACGTACGACCAAGACTCGTGTACATGGCTGGGTCGGAACGGAGAAGCTGCGCCATCATCGTGATCATGGGGAGGCAACCGGCTGAGTCGGAATGGAATGCATCGTCGTGTTCATCGGGAGCCAACCGGCTTGGATGGAACAGCCAATGGAAACGAGGCCTGGCGTACTGCAGAACGGAGGAAACGGCCTTGTGTTCGACCGGCCACGGTCGAAACGGGATCCTGTTCATCAGAAGGGGTCTGGCGCACCGCAAAACGGAGGAAACGGACCTCCTACAGTCGAAACGGGGTCCTGTTGATCGGGAGGGGTGTGGCGTACCACAAAACGGAGGAAACAGACTTGTGTTGGACGGTGGCCGGTCGAACACAAGGCCGTTTCCTCCGTTCTGCGGTACGCCATGCCTCGTTTCGATCGGCTGTTCCGTCCAAGCCGGTTGGCTCCTGATGAACACAATGTATTCCGTTGCCTCCCGATGAACACGACGCATTCCATTGCCTCCCCATGAACACGACGACGACGCGGTTTCTCCTTTCCGACCCAGCCGGTTGGCTTCCGATGAACGGCATTAGTCGATGTACGCGTTAGAGGCCCCGGCCGTATGTACGTATGTAGCCGTATTTACAATGTTGGAGCGTGGCCGTACGTACGTGTACACGATATAGACGGGACTGCGTGACATGCTATGTCGGCGCCTCTACTTCAACACGTGCCGATCCTTACTCGGCCACGGTACGTCGCTACAAAGACACCGATCGGCCGCTATGTACGTATAGGTTCGTGGCCGGACAGATAACGCTATCTTTGCTTCAACCTGATGGGTCCCAGCTGTCAGGGGGTAAGAACGCAGTTCCTTCCGTGCGAAGATAAAGCCGGTGGGTCCCAGTTGTCAGGGGGGAACTTTTTTTTCATGAAATACAGAGGCCCTTCCGGTAGGTCCGAGGTGTCAGGTGGAGGAATAATTATTTTGCACGTAATAAGGAGGCACTTCCTTGTGTGCGGCCATGGACCCAGCTGTCGGCCTCTCCACATACAGTCCTCTTCTGATGGTTGTCGTTCGTTGACCATTGACGATGCCGTACCGCCCGAGAGCACCAAGGTGGTGGACGACGATGCGACCTAGGAAGCGAATGGCCCGGAGCCGGCGAATACGCATTAGTGGATGCCCATGCGGAGGGGAGTACGAGGGTTGACTGCTTCGGCTGCAGTTTGAGGCTGCCATCTTCGGAGAATAATAGGGGGTGTGGGTGAGTAGAGGGAAGGCCTGGCCAGTAGTAGTACGGTCGGGCGGTGAGGCCTGCGTGGTAGCACAGCCGGCGATGGGAGGCTGGGGCAGGCGATACGGCGGACGCAGGTTTGGGCGGCCGGAGCAACAAGACTAGAGGTTGAAGATGCAGCTTGGCCGTTGGATTAACATCGAACGGTCAGTGCAGCTAGAATCGTTTATTGACTAAGTTGACAAAGCCATTCATACGCGTTAACTTAGTAGGCCCACAAGTCAGCCTACAAATCTGGTGGGTCCCAGCTAGCAGGGGGAATCATTTTTTTCGTGTAATAAGGCGGCACTTCCTTGCGTGCGAAGATGTTTTCTGGTTTTTTTTATTTCTTCCTTTTCGAGTTAGAATGGAAATAAAACAATTTAGGATCTTCGGTACAATCTATATTTTCATGAAAAGGATCATAATAAAGCTGGTGGGCCCCAGTTGTCACAAAGAGGAAACTTTTTATTTCTGCGCAATAAAGGAAGCACTTCTTTGCGTGTGAAGATGTAATTGGTGGGTCAAACCTGTCAGGGGGTGAAATTATTTGTTTTTGCATAATACGGGGGCACTTGCTGCCTGCGGCCATGGGCCATGTGCATCCCTACTGTCAGCCAATCCACGTACATGCCTCATCTGAGCCGCCCCCCTGATCCAACGGCTGGCTAGCCGCCAGTTACGCCGTGCCTTGCTGTGGGCAAGATACTGGATCTCTGTCCCCGATGGTTGTCATTTGTTGACAAAGTTGACCATGTCGTGCTACCTCTTGAGCATGCGTTGGTTTTCCCTTGAAGAGGAAAGGGTGATGCAGCAAAGTAGCATAAGTATTTCCCTTGGTTTTTGAGAACCAATGTATCGATCCAGTAGGAGACTACACGCAAATCCCCTAGTACCTGCACAAACAAGTAAGAACCACAAAACCAATGCGATAAAGGGGTTATCAATCCCTTCACGGTCACTTACGAGAGTGAGATAAAGATTGGAAAATAAAGATTGCAAAATAAATAGTAAACTAGAATTGTAGATTGGAAACTTATATGATATAAAGTAGACCTGGGGCCATAGGTTTCACTAGTGGCTTCTCTCAAGATAGCATATATTATGTGGGTGAAATAATTACTGCCGAGAAATTGATAGAAAAGCGCATAGTTATGATGATATCTAAGGCAATGATCATGAATATAGGCATCACGTCGCTGACAGGTAGACCAAAACGATTCTGCGTCTACTACTATTACTCCACACAGCGACCGTTATCCAGCATGCATCTAGAGTATTAAGTTCATAAGAACAGAGTAACGCATTAGGCAAGATGACATGATGTAGAGGGATAAACTCAAGCAATATGATATAAAACCCATCTTTTTATCCTCGATGGCAAAAATACAATACATGCCTTGCTGCCCCTACTGTCACTAGGAAAGGACACCGCAAGATTGAACTCAAAGCAAAGCACTTCTCCCATTGCAAGAAAGATCAATCTAGTAGGCCAAACCAAACTGATAATTCGAAGAGACTTGCAAAGATAGCAAATCATGCATATAAGAATTCAGAGGAGAATCAAATAATATTCATAGATAATCAAATCATAAACTCACAATTCATCGGATCTCAGCAAACACACCGCAAAAAGAGTTACATCGGATAGATCTCCAAGAAGATCGAGGATAACTTTGTAAGAGACAGAAGAAGCCATCTAGCTAATAACTATGGACCCAAAGGTCTGTGGCAAACTACTCACACATCATCAGAGAGGCTATGGTGTTGATGTAGAAGCCCTCCGTGATAGAATCCCCCTCTGGCAGATCGCCGGAAAAGTCCCCTAAGATGGGATCTCATGGGTACAGAAGGTTGCGGTGGTGGAAAAGGTGTTTCGTTGCTCTCCCCGAAGGTTTCGGGGTACGAGAGTATATATAGGTGAAAGAAGTAGGTCGGTGGAGCTGCGAGGGGCCCACGAGGGTGGGGGCGCGCCCTCCTACCTCGTGGCTGCCTCGCTGCTTCCTTGACGTCCACTCCAAGTCTCCTGGATCACGTTTGTTCCAAAAAAGATCCTCACAAAGGTTTCATTCCTTTCAGATTCCGTTTGATATTCCTTTTCTGCGAAACACTAAAATAGGAAAAAAAACAGCAATTTGCACTGGGCTTTCGGTTAATAGGTTAGTCCCGAAAATAATATAAAAAAGGTATTTTAAAGCCCATTAAACATCCAAAACAGATAATATAATACCCTGGAACAATAAAAAATTATAGATATGTTGGAGACATATCAAGCATCCCCAAGCTTAATTCCTGCTCGTCCTCGAGGTGGAAAATGATAAAAACAGAATTTTTGATGTGGAATGCTTCCTAACATAATTTTCAATGTAATTCTCTTTATTGTGGCATGAATGTTCAGATCCAAAAGATTCAAGATAAAAGTTTAATATTGACATAGAAATAATAATACTTCAAGCATACTAAAAAAGAAATTATGTCTTCTCAAAATAACATGGCCAAAGAAAGTTATACCTACAAAATCATATAGTCTGGCTATGCTCTATCTTCACCACACAAAATATTTAAATCATGCACAACCCTGATGACAAGCCAAGCAATTGTTTCATACTTTTGACGTTCTCAAACTTTTTCAATCTTCACGCAATACATGAGCGTGAGCCATGGGTATAACACTATAGGTGGGATAGAATGGTGGTTGTGGAGAAGACAAAAAAGAGAAGATAGTCTCACATCAACTAGACGTATCAACGGGCTATGAAGATGAATATCAATAGATATCAATGTAAATGAGTAGGTATTGCCATGCAACGGATGCACTAGAGCTATAAGTGTATGAATGCTCCAAAAGAAACTAAGTGGGTGTGCATCCAACTTGCTTGCTCACGAAGACCTAGGGCATTTTGAGGCCGCCCATCATTGGAATATACAAGCCAAGTTCTATAATGAAAGATTCCCACTAGTATATGAAAGTGACAACATAGGAGACTCTCTATCATGAAGATCATGGTGCTACTTTGAAGCACAAGTGTGGTAAAAGGATAGTAGAATTGCCCCTTCTCTCTTTTTCTCTCAATTTTTTATTTGGGCCTTTTCTCCCCTTTTTTATGGCCTCCTTTTTTTCTTTATGTTTTTTCGTCCGGAGTCTCATCACGACTTGTGGGGGAATCATAGTCTCCATCATCCTTTCCTCACTGGGACAATGCTCTAATAATGATGAGAATCACACTTTTATTTACTTGCAACTCAAGAATTACAACTCGATACTAGAACAAAAATATGACTCTATGTGAATGCCTCCGGTGGTGTACCAGGATATGCGATGAATCAAGAGTGACATGTATGAAAGAATTATGAACGATGGCTTTGCCACAAATACGATGTCAACTACATGATCATGCAAAGAAATATGACAATGATGAAGCGTGTCATAATAAACGGAACGGTGGAAAGTTGCATGGCAATATATCTCGGAATGGCTATGGAAATTCCAGAATAGGTAGGTATGGTGGCTGTTTTGAGGAACATATATGGTGGGTTTATGGTATCGGGGAAACTTGCACAGTACTAGAGAGGCTAGCAATGGTGGAAGGGTGAGAGTGCGTATAATCCATGGACTCAACATTAGTCATAAAGAACTCACATACTTATTGCAAATATCTATTAGTTATTGAAACAAAGTACTACGTGCATACTCCTAGGGGATAGATTGGTAGGAAAAGACCATCGCTCGTCCCTGATCGCCACTCATAAGGAAGCCAATCAATAATTAAATCATGCTCCGACTTCATCACATAACGTTTCACTATACGTGCATGCTACGGGAATCACAAACTTTAACACAAGTATCTCTCAAATTCACAACTACTCAACTAACATGACTCTAATATTACCATCTTCATATCTCAAAACAATCACCAAGTATCAAACTTCTCATAGTATTCAATGCACTTTATATGAAAGTTTTTATTATACCCATCTTGGATGCCTATCATATTAGGACTAGTTTTATAGCCGAAGAAAATTACCATGCTGTTCTAAAAGACTCTCAAAATAATATAAGTGAAGCATGAGAGATCAATAATTTCTACAAAATAAATCCACCACCGTGCTAAAAAATATATATAAGTGAAGCAGTAGAGCAAAATTATCTAGCTCAAAAGATATAAGTGAAGCACATAGAGTATTCTAGTAAATTCCGCTTCATGTGTGTCTCTCCCAAAAGGTGTGTACATGAAGGATGATTGTGGTAAACTAAAAGGCAAAGACTCAAATCATACAAGACGCTCGAAGCAAAACACATATCATGTGGTGAATAAAAATATAGCCTCAAGTAAAGTTACCAATAGACGAAGACTAAAGAGGGGATGCCTTCCAGGGCATCCCCAAGCTTAGGCTTTTGGTTGTCCTTGGATTTTACCTTGGGGTGCCTTGGGCATCCCCAAGTTTAGGCTCTTGCCACTCCTTGTTCCAAAACCCATCAAATCTTTACCCAAAAACATGAAAACTTCACAACACAAAACTCAACAGAAAATTTCATGAGCTCCGTTAGTATGAGAAAACAAATCACCACTTAAGGTATTGGAATGAACTCATTCTTTGTTTATATTGGTGTTAAACCTACTGTATTCCAACTTTTCTATGGTTCATACCCCCCGATACTAACCATAGATTCATCAAAATAAGCAAACAACACACAAAAACAGAATAGTCTGTAGTAATCTATAGGTTTCGAATACTTCTGTAACTCCAAAAATCCTACCAAATTAGTACGACCTAAATAATTTGTATATTGATCTACCACAGTTGGAATCAGTATTTTATCTCTCTCTTGTTAAAAATGAAAATTATTCTCGTGAGCGCATACTTTCTGTTATTTCTTCAGCAAGATCAAGTAACAATCATCCGAGAAGATCCTAAAGGCTTTACTTGGCACAAACACTAATTAAAACATAAAAAACACAATCATAACACAGGATAGATGATTTATTTATTACTAAACAGGAACAAAAAGCAAGGAACAAAAATAAAATTGGGTTGCCTCCCAACAAGCGCTATCGTTTAACGCCCCTAGCTAGGCATAAAAGCAAGAATAAATTTAGGTATTATCATTTTTGGTATGCAATCCATAAGTGGCTATCATAGTAGATTCATAAGGTAATTTAATTTTCTTTCTAGGAAAGCGTTCCATGCCTTTCCTTAAGGGAAATAGGAATTTAACATTTCCTTCTTTCATGTCAATAATTGCACCAATCGTTCTAAGGAGAGGTCTACCAAGAATAATAGGACACGTAGGATTGCAATCTATATCAAGAACAATGAAATCTATGGGCACATAATTCCTATTTGCAACAATAATAACATCATTAATCCTTCCCATAGGTTTCTTAATGGTGGAATCCGCAAGATGGAAATTTAAAGAACAATCATCAAATTCACGGAAACCTAACACATCACACAAAGTTTTTGGAATCGTGGAAACACTAGCACCCAAATCACATAAAGCATAGAATTCATGATCTTTAATCTTAATTTTGATAGCAGGTTCCCACTCATGATAAAGTTTTATAGGGATAGAAACTTCTAATTCAAGTTTTTCTTCATAAGATTGCATTAAAGCATCAACTATATGTTTTGTGAAAGCTTTGTTTTGATCATAAGCATGAGGAGAATTTAACACGGATTGCAACAAGGAAATACAATCTATCAAAGAGCAATTATCAGAATTAAATTCCTTTAAATCCAAAATAGTGGGTTCATTGCTAAGTCAAGTTTTAACCTCTTCAATCCCACTTTTACCAATTTTTGCATCAAGATCTAAAAACTCTGATTCATTGGGACACCTTCTAAATAAAGTTGACTCATTTCCAGTCCCATCTTTATCAAGATTCATATTGGCAAACAAAGATTTAATATGAGACACACCAATCACTTTTATATCTTCATCATTATTATCATGAAAACTAGAACATGCTTTTACAAAGCAATCTTTCTTAGCACGCATCCTAGCGGTTCTTTCTTTGCACTCATCAATGGAAATTCTCCTGGCTTTGAGAGACTCATTGATATCATGCTTAGGTGGAATAGATCTAAGTTTCAAAGAATCAATATCAAGAGAAATTCTATCCACGTCCCTAGCCAAACTCATCAATCTTAAGCAATTTTTCTTCAAGCAAAGCAATGCAATTCTTTTGCGAATTCATAAATTCTTTAACACTAGTCTCAAAATCAGATGGCATCTTATTAAAATTTCCGTAAGAGTTGTTGTAGGAATTACCATAATTATTAGAGGAATTACTAGGGAACAGCCTAGAATTAAAGTTTCCTCTATACGTGTTGTTACCAAAATTGTTCCTACCAACAAAATTCACATCCATAGATTAATTATTATTCTCAATCAAAGTAGACAAAGGCATATCATTAGGATCAGAAGAAACACTCTTATTAGCAAGCAATTTCATAAGTTCATCCATCTTTCCACTCAAGACATTAATCTCTTCTATCGCATGAACCTTTTTACTAGTAGATCTATCGATGTGCCATTGAGAATAATTAACCATAATATTATCTAGGAGTTTAGTAGCTTCTCCTAAAGTGATTTCCATAAAAGTGCCTCTTGCGGCCGAATCTAAAAGATTTCTAGAAGCAAAATTTAATCCAGCATAAAAAATTGTATAATCATCCATAAATTCAAATCATGTGTAGGGCAATTACGTATCATTAATATCATCCTCTCCCAAGCTTGTGCAACACGCTCGTGATCAAGTTGCTTAAAATTCATAATATCATTTCTAAGAGAGATGATCTTAGCGGGAGGAAAATACTTAAGAGAGAAAAGCATCTTTGCACTTATTCCAAGAATCAATACTATTTTTAGGCAAAGAAGAGAATCAAGTTTTAGCACGATCTCTAAGCGAAAATGGAAATAGCTTCAATTTAACAATATCGTTATCCACATCTTTCTTCTTTTGCATATCACATAAATCAACAAAGCTATTTAGATGGGTAGCGGCGTCTTCACTAGGAAGGCTAGCAAATTGATCTTTCATGACAAGATTCAGTAAAGCAGTGTTAATTTCACAAGATTTAGCATCGGTAAGAGGAGCAATCGGAGTGCTAATAAAATCATTGTTGTTGGTATTGGTAAAGCCGCATAATTTAGTATTATCTTGAGCCATCGTGACAACCAATCAATCCAACACACAAGCAAACAAGAGGCAAGCGAAAAGAGACGAACGTAAAAAGGGCGAATGGAAAGGAGGCAAATAAAACGACAAGGGTGAAGTGGGGGAGATGAAAACGAGAGGCGAATGTCAAATAATGTAAGGCGAGGGATAAGAGTTTGTGATGGGTACTTGGTACGTCTTGACTTGTGCGTAGATCTCCCCGGCAACGGTGCCAGAAATCCTTCTTGCTACCTCTTAAGCATGTGTTGGTTTTCCCTTGAAGAGGAAAGGGTGATGCAGCAAAGTAGCGTAAGTATTTCCCTCAGTTTTTGAGAACCAAGGTATCAATCCAGTAGGAGACTACACGCAAATCCCCTCGTACCTGCACAAACAAATAAGAACCTCGCAACCAACGCGATAAAGGGGTTGTCAATCCCTTCACGGTCACTTACGAGAGTGAGATCTGATAGAGATAATAAGATAAATATTTTTGGTATTTTTGTGATATAGATTGGAAAATAAAGATTACAAAATAAATAGTAAACTAGAATTGTTGATTGGAAACTTATATGATATAAAGTAGACCCGGGGACCACAGGTTTCACTGGTGGCTTCTCTCAAGATAGCATATATTACGGTGGGTGATCAAATTACTGCCGAGCAATTGATAGAAAAGCGCATAGTTATGATGATATCTAAGGCAATGATCATGAATAGGAATCACGTCGCTGACAAGTAGACCAAAACGATTCTGCATCTACTACTATTACTCCACACATCAACCGCTATCCAGCATGCATCTAGAGTATTAAGTTCATAAGAACAGAGTAACGCATTAGGCAAGATGACATGATGTAGAGGGATAAACTCAAGCAATATGATATAAACCCCATCTTTTTATCCTTGATGGCAACAATACAATACATGCCTTGCTGCCCCTGCTGTCATTGGGAAAGGACACCGCAAGAATGAACCCAAAGCTAAGCACTTCTCCCATTGCAAGAAAGATCAATCTAGTAGGCCAAACCAAACTGATAATTCGAAGAGACTTGCAAAGATATCAAATCATGCATATAAGAATTTAAAGGAGAATCAAATAATATTCATAGATAATTAAATCTTAAACCCACAATTCGTCGGATCTCGGCAAACACACCGCAAAAAGAGTTACATCGAATAGATCTCCAAGAAGATCGAGGAGAACTTTGTATTGAGATCCAAAGAGAGAGAAGAAACCATCTAGCTAATAACTATGGACCCGAAGGTCTATGGTAAGCTACTCACACATCATCGGAGAGGCTATGGTGTTGATGTAGAAGCCCTTCATGATCGAATCCCCCTCCGGCAGATCGCCGAAAAAGGCCCCAAGATGGGATCTCACGTGTACAGAAGGTTGCGGTGGTGGAAAAGGTGTTTCGTTGCTCTCCCCGAAGGTTTCAGGGTACGAGAGTATATATAGGTGAAAGAAGTAGGTCGGTGGAGCTGCAAGGGGCCCACGAGGGTTGGCGGCATGCCCTCCTACCTCGTGAACACCTCGCTGCTTCCTTGACGTCCACTCCAAGTCTCCTGGATCATGTTTGTTCCAAAAAAGATCCTCGCGAAGGTTTCATTCCGTTTGGATTCCGTTTGATATTCCTTTTCTGCGAAACACTGAAATAGGCAAAAAAACAACAATTTGCACTGGGCTTTTGGTTAATTGGTTAGTCCCAAAAATAATATTAAAATGTATATTAAAGCCCATTAAACATCCAAAATAGATAATATAATAGCATGGAACAATCAAAAATTATAGATACGTTGGAGACATATCATGCCGCGCCGAGAGAACCAACGTAGTGAACAATGGCGAGTATTACGAAGGGAACGACCCGGAGTCGGCGAATACACATCTGGATGCCCACACGGAGGGGAGTACGAGGGTTCATTGGTTCGGCTGCGGTGTGAGGCTGCCATCGCCGGTGAAGAACATGAGGTGTTGGTGAGTAGAGGAATGGCCAGGACTGCGTTTGGGACTAGAGTGGGCCGGTGAAGCCTGCTCGGCAGCATATCTGGCCAGGGGAGGCGGTAGAAGCTGGTACCGCCGGCGATGGTTTGGGCGGCTAAAGCAAGAATATCCGAGATTGAAGAAGCACTACAGCCATTGGATGGACATCCAACAGCCACTGCTACTAGAATCATGATGCGGAGCATACTATGGACATCACCATGTCAAGAGTCCGTTCGGCAAGCGACACGTGCGACATCTACTACACATACACAAAGGTATTGTCGGAACACCATGGACGAGGAGGAGGAGGGCGAGCACAAGTGTACAACTACACCATCCGCGAGAGAAGCATGGAAGAGAAGGAAGAAGAGGATCCACCCAGTCCAGGATGAGCAGTACTACCGCCCACACCAAGCGGTACTACCGCTGAAGGCGCACAAGCCGTACTACCGGCCAACTTCCGCTCTACTGCCGCTCAACCCGACAAACTCCTGTGATCGAGCGGCACAAGTACGGTACTACCGCCCGTACAAGCGGTACTACCGCCCTGCCAATGCGCAGTCGGGCCTTTGGCCTTGTATCTCTCTCCCACTTACCCCTTCATGGATTAGACTATATATAGACCAACCCCACCTCTTTCATTTAGAGATAGAGCTTTGCTCATCCATTACAGATTGTAACACCCCGAATGTAATTTACCTTATATGTACTCCAACTCTTGCCATTTCCGGCGCTAAGTTATTTTATTTCCTCGGGTTCGGGTTTCGTCTCCGTGTGTTGTTGTCTTTGTCATGCAGCTCATATCATGTCATCATCTGCATTGCATTTGCATACGTGTTCGTCTCATGCATCTGAGCATTTTCCCCGTTGTCCGTTTTGCATTCCGGCGCTCCTATCTCCTCCGGTGGTCCTTTCTACCTTCCTTTCGTGTGTGGGGGTTAGACATTTCCGGATTGGACCGAGACTTGCGAAGCGGCCTTGGTTTACTACCGGTAGACCGCCTGTCAAGTTTCGTACCATTTGGACTTCGTTTGATACTCCAACGGTTAACCGAGGGACCGAGAAGGCCTCGTGTGTGTTGCAGCCCAACACCCCTCCAATTTGGCCCAAAACCCACCAAAACCCTCTCCATCATCTAGAGCGTTCGATCACGATCGCGTGGCCGAAAACCGCACCTCATTTGGACTCTCCTAGCTCCCCCTATGCCTATATATAGGTCTGTCCCCGAAATTTCGGATCTCTCCTCCCGAAACCCTAGCCTCCGTCTTCCTCCGCGCGCCGGACAACGTCCGCCAGCGCCGGACGTGTTCGGTTCCACCCCGCCGCCACGTGGCACGCCCCCATTGGCCCGCGCCTCACGCCCACTTCACCGCCGCCGCCGGCCCGGGAGGCCCAGGTCGGGCCCCCGAGGCCCATCCGCCGCCGCGCCGCGCCAGGGCGTCTCCCCGCCGCCCAACCGCCCGCGCCGTGAGGATGATTAGTAAGGATGTTTTGTTAATATTGTGGTGCTCTATCCATCCATGTCTTTGTTTGCAATTATGGAGCACCCTAGCTTGAGTCAATCAAGCTCTACTTTTGCTATTTCGTGAATCTGGGCAGATTGTCTACTTGTTAGCGATTTTGCTGAGGATGTTGTTGTTGGTCCGTGCATGCTATGTTGTTGTTCTTGCCATGTCTAGCTTATATAATGTGTATTATTGATGGGTGTATGCTTATATTGTCATGCCTTGCTCTGTAGTGAGTGCATCGAGCTCGTGAACGTGCCTACTTGTTAACAGATTTGCATGCTCCAGTTTTTCTCTAAGTCTGAGATCTGATTGTGTTTTTGCCATGTTCACATGCTTGCAATTGTATTTTCTGATCCCTTTTGGCTCATGCTCACTAGGGGACTTTTGTTAAGATCTTTTAGTAGCTTCATTCCATGCTTTACTTTGCCATGTTAAGTTCTTGTAGCATCTAGTTTTTATGCTCCAAAGTGTGCTACCTAATCTGAAATTCCAGACTAGTGTTAATTTCACTAAGTCTGAAACCTGTTTACCAATTGCACTTTTGCCATGCTTGTTTGAACCTGTTATTGGATGAATTGGCCATAGCTCAGTGTTCATCTTTTGTTAAGAATCATGATTGGATCCCTGCCATGTATTTTGTTGTCATGTTTGAGTGCCGTAGCATATTTATCTTGATGCATTTAGATGGCTACTTGCTGTTTATCGCAGACCGGTGCCATATTTGTTTTGCTTGCCATTTCCAAACCGTGCATCCGATCCCGGTGTTCTTTATATCGATTTCAACCGAAATCACCTCAACTTTCCAGTGGCACACTTGGATTTCCAAGTTGAGGCCAGGTGCAATCATTCCTTGTCAAATCATGCATATGCATCACATATCGCATCCCGCATAGGATACCATGTTTGCATCATGTTGTTTGAGCTTTGCACGTGGTTGATTGTGTTCCTTGTGCTTGTTTGTCTTGTTTGGGTAGAGCCGGGAGACGAGTTCGCTAATGAGGAGCCCGTTGAGTTTGCTTTCGAGGATCCAGTCAACTCTAACAACTTTGCAGGCAAGATGATCATACCCTCGAAATCACTTCTATCTTTGCTTTGCTAGATGCTCGCTCTTTTGCTATGCCTATGCTACGATGCCTACCACTTGCTTATCATGCCTCCCAAATTGCCATGTCAAACCTCTAACCCACCATGTCCTAGCAAACCGTTGATTGGCTATGTTACCGCTTTTCTCAGCCCCTCTTATAGCGTTGCTAGTTGCAGGTGAAGATTGGAGATCGTTCCTTGTTGGAACATTGTTTATTTGTTGGGATATCACTATATTATCTTGTTATATTAATGCATCTATATAATTGGTAAAGGGTGGAAGGCTCGGCCTTATGCCTGGTGTTTTGTTCCACTCTTGCCGCCCTAGTTTCCGTCATATCGGTGTTATGTTCCCGGATTTTGCGTTCCTTACGCGGTTGGGTAATAATGGGAACCCCTTGACAGTTCGCCTTGAATAAAACTCCTCCAGCAATGCCCAACCTTGGTTTTACTATTTGCCACCTAGCCTCTTTTTCCCTTGGGTTTCCGAAGCCCAAGGGTCATCTTATTTAACCCCCCCGGGCCAGTGCTCCTCTGAGTGTTGGTCCGAACTGGGCAGCCTGCGGGGCCACCTCGGGGAAACTCGAGCGTTGGTTTTACTCGTAGCTTGACCTATCTGAATGTGCCCTGAGAACGAGATATGTGCAGCTCCTATCGGGATTTGTCGGCACATTCGGGCGGTGTTGCTGGACTTGTTTTGTCCTTGTCGAAGTTGTCTTGTAGAACCGGGATGCCGAGTCTGATCGGAATGTCCCGGGAGAAGGTATATCCTTCGTTGACCGTGAGAGCTTGTCATGGGCTAAGTTGGGACTCCCCTTCAGGGATTTGAACTTTCAAAAGCCGTGCCCACGGTTATGGGCAGATGGGAATTTGTTAATGTCCGGTTGTAGATAACTTGAACCTTAACTTAATTAAAATGAATCAACTGTGTGTGTTACCGTGATGGTCTCTTCTCGGCGGAGTCCGGGAAGTGAACACGTTGTTGGAGTAATGTTTGCCGTAGGTTGTTCTCTAGTTCTTCATTCGTGCTTTGCCTTCTCTTCTCGCTCTCTTTTGCATACAAGTTAGCCACCATATATGCTAGTCACTTGCTGCAGCTCCACATATTACCTTGCCTTTCCTATAAGCTTAAATAGTCTTGATCGCCAGGGTGCGAGATTGCTGAGTTCCCGTGGCTCACAAATTACTTCCAAACCAGATGCAGGGCCCGATGACTCCGTTCCAGATGATGCTCTTGAGCTCAAGTGGGAGTTCGACGAAGACTCACGCTGTTACTATGTGTGTTTCCCTGATGATCAGTAGTGGTGCCCAGTTGGGGTGATCGGGACCGTGTCGCATGTTGGGTTGATCTTTTATTTTGGTACCGTAGTCGGACCATGAGTGTATTGGATGTTGTAATGCTATTTATGTACTTTGTGTGACGTGGCGAGTGTAAGCCAACTATGTACTTTTCCCCTTATTATGTATTACATGGGATGTTGTGAAGATTACCTTACTTGCGACATTGCTTTCGATGCGGTTATGCCTCTAAGTCGTGCTTCGACACGTAGGAGATATAGCCGCATCGAGGGAGTTACAAGTTGGTAATTAGAGCCTTCCCCGACCTTAGGAGCCCCCACTAATTGATCGTTATTAGCTGCCATTGTTGAGTCTAGAAAAAAATGTTTTGAGTCATTTAGGAATTATATATCGGAGAGTTTAGGAATTCTTTTTACTCCCCAGTCCCTTCATCGCTCTGGTAAGGCGTCATGACGTAGAGTTTTGACTCTTCTCTTCTCAAATTTCACTAAAAATTTTTTAGGATCACGCGGGTATCTTGGAATCGTTCCGATGGTTTTGTGACGAGAACATTGTTCTTGGTGCCTCCTGTCATTTAGGGGTTGTGGCAGTGTCCCGGGGAGTTGAGCTCCGAGGTGTTGTCGTCACAATTTTATCGTTGCAGTTCTGGAATACCTGAGTTTAGTTCGCCGACATCGAAAATCTCTTTTATGCAGTTGTTGGTGAGATAACCTCGACGCCACCCAGTACCGGGGCGGGAGTTCGGGAGTATTGCCATAACTTGTATAACAGATGCTTTTCGAAGGTTGAGGTAGACGATTTCCGAAGTTTTTCTCAGTTATGTGTTGAAGGATGGATACAGCTGGATGTAGGAATTGCTAGATTTGGGTGAGATATTACGCTTCCCCTGTATCCCCAACACCTGATTGCATAACCAAAAAGGTTCGGGAGTTTCATAGGTGGGAATTCTTGTAGCTCTAGTTCTTCTTCCACGGATATTTGGTTTGAGATTGGGTGATCCTTACCGAGTATTCGTTCTTGTTCCGTACCTAGTTGATTTTATTCCTCTACCTAAATTCTAAGTGGCTTCTCAATTTATGGATATGTGACCATTTCAATTGGAATGCATTCGTTCATTTTGTTCTGATGTGAAGACTATATGTTGCAATTTCATCCCGTTGGATTCAGCTTCAATTTTGTCTATCAATGTGCTAATGGATGTCAACCTCTTCAGGATGGCTCCTCCAACGCGCACGACTCCGAATCCTTATCCGCCACCACCACCTCCACCTCCGGAGGCATGGCAAGCTGTAATGGCCGCTACCAATGCAAACATGCAGTTGATCATGCAAATTCTTCAAGAGCGCAACCAAGCATACCAAGGCAACCAAGGCAACAATCAGAATCACTTTGCTACACTCAACCAGTTCCTTGCTAACCAGCCAAAGACCTTCAGCAATTGTGTTGAGGAAACTGATGCTGACAATTGGCTCGTGGACTTGTGCAAGCATTTCGAGTGTAGTAACATCAGGCCTGAGGACTTTGTCAAGTTTGCTTCGTTCCAACTCAAAGACCAAGCTGCAGAATGGTTCCAGAAGTACAAAGATTCTAGAGGAGGCCGTGTGATTACCTGGGATGAATTCCGTCAAGACTTCAAAGCTCATCATATTCCTCAGAGCGTGGTTGAAAGCAAGCATGAGGAATTCTGCAACCTGAAGCAAGGCTCTATGTCTGTCTATGACTACAACAAGTTGTTTCAGAAGCTCGCCCGCTTTGCTAAGCAGGACGTCCCTGATGAGAAGAGCATGATATACCAATTCAGGGGTGGTCTCAGAGAGGAAATCCATCTAGCTCTTGTTCTCTTCGAGCCCTTGAGGTACGATGAGTTTTACAACATGGCATTGAAGCAAGAGGCTGCTCAACTGAAGTGTGATGCTTCCAAGAAGCGAGTCAGAGACGCTACTCCTGCTTCCTCTACTCAAGTGGCTAAGCAGCAGAAGTATTGGCTTCCTCCTCCTCCGTTTCGTCAGCCGTATCAACAGAAGAGCAAAGGTGGCAGTGGATCTTCCCACCCACCGAACCCTGGCTTTCAGAACAAGACTTCGTCTCAAGCTCCAAGATCAAGTGCTCCGTATCACCGTCCGCTTTCAGAGGTCACATGCAACAAGTGCCAACAGAAGGGTCACTATGCCAACAAATGCTTCAACCAGAGGCGTCTCCCTCCTCCTCCTCCTCCTCCTGTGAGATCGGCAAGTACAGTTGTGGTCAAGCATAACCCCAAGCATGCCAAGGTCAACTTGATGAATGCAGCTCAGGCAGAGGACTCGTCAGATGTCATCATGGGTAATCTTCCTGTTAACGATGTTCCTGCAAAAGTACTTTTTGATACTGGTGCATCGCATTGTTTCATGTCAAAGCCATTTTTTGCCAAGCATGAATTCGTTTCTTCTCATTTGGGAAAACAAATGGATATCATTTCTCCTGGCAAACGTTTGAGTGCAAGTCTGGAGGTTCCAGATGTTACTATCACCTTGGGTGACTACAAGTTCCTTTCTTCCCCAAGGGTCCTTGGTAACTCGAATATTGATCTTATTCTCGGAATGGATTGGCTTTCTAAGCACAAGGCTCAGCTTGATTGTGCTGCCAGGCAGATTCAATGGACTCATTCGTCTGAGGATGTAATTGTCTTTGCCGCTCGTGATGATACCATCCGTCTGTTTTCTCTCAATGAGAAGGGTGAACTGGATGCCATCTCTCAAATTCCAGTCGTTTGCGAATATCAAGACGTCTTTCCATAAGAGCTTCTAGGAATGCCTCCGCACCGGCCAGTTGAATTCGTCATCGATCTTGAGCCTGGCACGGAACCGGTGTGCAAACGTCCTTACAAGCTCGGACCTGAAGAGTTGAAGGAGCTGAATAAGCAACTCGATATTCAAGAGCGAATGGGTCTCATCAGACCTAGCTCTTCTCCGTGGGGTTGTGGAGTACTTTTTGTGAAGAAGAAGGATGGAACAAACCGATTTTGTGTTGACTACCGTCCATTGAACAAGAAGACTATCAAGAACAAGTACCCACTTCCCAACATCAACGAGCTGTTCGAACAACTCAAAGGTGCCCAAGTATTCTCCAAGCTTGATCTCCGTATGGGTTATCACCAGATTCGAATCCGTGAGCAAGATATTCCCAAGACGGCTTTCAAAACAAGCTATGGTTCATATGAATACACTGTCATGTCTTTTGGCCTCGTCAACGCTCCACCGACTTTATCTCGCATGATGAACTTCATCTTCAACGCCTACACAAATGACTTTGTTTTGGTCTATCTCGACGACATTCTGGTCTTTTCGAAGAACAAGGAAGATCATGCCAAGCACTTGCGTTTGGTGCTCGATAAGCTCAGTGAGCATCAGTTCTACGCCAAGTTCTCAAAGTGCGAGTTTTGGCTCGATGAGGTTCTTTATTTAGGGCATATCATCTCTGCCAAGGGCATTGCGGTGAATCCTGAGAAGGTGTCTGCAATTGTGAATTGGGAACCACCTCAGAACGTGAAGCAACTCCGTTGCTTCCTTGGTCTCGCAAGCTACTATCGAAGGTTCGTTGAGAACTTTTCAAAGATCGCGAAGCCTCTTTCTAACCTTCTCCAGAAGCACGTCAAGTATGTTTGGTCTCCGGAATGTGACATCGCTTTAAACACTTTGAAAGAAAAATTGGTCACTGCTCCAGTTCTGACTCCTCCTGATGAATCCAAACTGTTCGAGGTCTTCTGCGATGCCTCTCTTCAAGGTCTTGGTGCAGTGTTGATGCAAGAGAAGAAAGTTGTGGCTTATACCTCTCGCCAGTTGAAGCCCAACGAGAAGAACTACCCCACTCATGACCTCGAGTCGGCGGCAGTTGTGCATGCTCTTTTGACTTGGAGACATCTCTTATTGGGAAGAAAAGTGGACATCTTCACTGACCACAAGAGTCTCAAGTACATCTTCACTCAGCCTAATCTCAACCTCAGGAAGACTCGTTGGGTCGAAATGATTCAAGAGTATAATCCGAGTATCGATTATACTCCAGGCAAGGCCAATGTGATTGCGGACGCATTGAGCAGGAAGGCTTACTGCAACAGTCTGATTCTCAAGCCTTATCAACCCGAGCTTTGTGAAGCTTTCCGCAAACACAATCTACAAGTTGTTCCTCAAGGTTTCCTCGCCAACCTTCATGTCTCCCCTACCTTGGAAGACCAGATTCGCGAGGCTCAACTTTTTGATGCTATGGTGAAGAAGGTGAAGATTGGGATTGCCAAGAGTCAACCCAAGTACAAGTGCTACCGCCTTGTTGACAAGGATACTCTCTTCTTCGAGGATTGTATTGTTGTGCCCAAAGGAGACCTTCGTAAAGTTATCATGAACGAGGCTCACAATTCACTCCTCTCCATCCACCCTGGGAGCACGAAGATGTATCAGGACCTCAAGCAGGCTTATTGGTGGACTCGAATGAAGCGCAAGATTGCTCAGTTCATGAATGAGTGTGATGTCTGCAGAAGAGTGAAGGCAGAACACCAAAGGCCAGCTGGTCTCCTCCAACCTCTTGCCATTCCAGAATGGAAGTTTGACCACATTGAGATGTACTTCGTGACTGGGTTTCCAAAGTCCAAGCGTGGCAATGATGCTATATTCGTTGTCATCGACAAACTCACTAAAGTGGTTCACTTTCTGCTTATCAAAGAGTGTATCACTGCAGCTCAATTGGCAAAGCTCTATACCTCTTGGATTGTCTCTCTGCACGGTATTCCACAGGTGATCTCTTCAGACCGTGGCAGCATCTTTACCTCCAAGTTTTGGAACGTCGCCACGAGGGGTGACTGGGTCAACCTGCCGGCTTTCGAAGCCGGCCCGCCAGCTGGGAGACTGCCCAACTGGTCGTACCGGGCCAGGTCGCTGACGCTTGCGGGAGCCGGCGCCATCACGCGACTCCGAGCGCTGACGCAGTCGGAGGGTCTGACTGGTCCGGACCTGCTGGCCACCTTCGTTTCGCGCCGAATTCTCCCACTCCAAGGCCACCCTCACATGATATGCCAGATGAGCGGGCACCGCGACCCGAGTCAGATGTGCACCAAGGACATGCCTCACGAAGAGGTGGCCTTCATGGTGAACTACCTCTCGGACAGCAGGCTCCTGGAGGACTGGCGATTCGGCAAGGAGCCGTACTCCTGCGCCAACCCCCCGCCCGCGGTGAGTCGCCTTTCTTTTGTTTCTTTAGATTGTCTTCTTCTTGCCGAGTTTTGTTTTGACCAGTCGGCTTTGGTTAGAATCCCCTTCTTCACCCACCAGCCGGCACCTCGGGGCCGGCCCGTGAGTTCCTCGCCGACCGGGCGGAGAGTGACGTCGACGACCCCGATCTAGGGGCGGCGGCTCTGGAAGACAATGCCGAGGGAGGAGGAGGGATGGAAGGCGACTTCAGGCCTTCGGCTACCTTCGCCGACTGGCCTAAAGACAACGCCGAGGGAGAAGTCGCCCCTCACCATCGGCCAGGAGCCAGCCAGCCTGGCGCGGGCTCTTCTGCCGCACCGGGCGCTCCAGGCGGCGGGAAGAAGCGCAGGGCCGTGCCGACCTTGTTCGGCAGTCGACCGAAGAAGCCCAAGGGCTCGGCTGCGGCTACCCGGCGGGACGAGGCAGCCGCGAAGGCCATCCACTTCCATAAGGAAGTGAAGAAGCCACCGTTGGTCTCCGCGTAAGTATTCTGTCTTCAAAGTTTTATTCTTTCTTCATGATTTGTCTGAGTCTCTGCTTGCCCCTCTTGCTTCAGGGCTCCCCTCTCTCTTGAGCGGGTCGCCGCGGCCTCCATCATGAGGTCAGCGGAGACTTCTGCCACCACTCGGCGGATTGACCCCGCTGCTGACCTCCGGGAGGCGACGGAGCGAAATGCGCAGGAGAAGCGCAACAAAGAAGAGGCCCTCCGCCTGGAGAAGGCGGAGGCCGACAGGGCGGAGGCCTCCGCTAAGAAAAAACTAGTGGAGGCCGAAGCCGCCACCGTGGCGAAGCAGCGGGCTGAGGAAGCCGCATGCCGCCAGTCGGCAGTGCTCGTCACCCCGTTGAACTCTGCGCCGCCGCTTCCAGAGTTCACGGGGCCAACTGCAGAAGCCGGCGGGGAGAACCCCGTCGAGGAGAGGGAAGGCGGCGACCCCTCTACTCCGGACACGAACGTTCCACTGCCGCCTTCGCCGCCGTCTGAAGGCGCGCAAGGCTAGCAGCCAGCGGACCCTCCAGTGCCGCCGACCGAAGACAAGGCCGTGGCGAGGCTACTCCTCCAAGTCGGCTCGCCAACGCGTCGTCGTCTGGAGAAGGCGAATTCGGCACCCCGCCCCTGGAAGCCGGCACTGCCAGCTCGGCGGCCCCAGACGCCGAAGCGACAAGCGCCACACGTATTGGGTGGGTGCGAGGAGGCGGCACAGGGCCGCTGAACCGGGCGCTCCTGGATGTCCAGGCGAAGCTCCGTGCTGAGGGCGACGCTCTACAGAGTTGCACCAAGGCGTTCCTAGCATCGCGGGCAGCCGTCCGGGTATGTTTTTTCCTTTGGTCTTTGTTTTCTTGTTCCTCTCTGTGGGGGCACGCCAGCGCACCCACTGGGTGTAGTCCCCGATTTTCGGGCCGGCTGCTGAGCAAGCGGCCCGGAACTCCAATTGATGAACTTCTGGGTACCAACTTTGTCTGAAATGCTTGTCGCAGGATTACCACAACCTCCGCGTCACTGCCTTCAACCGTAACGTTGAAGAGCTGGGCAAGCAGACCGCCGACTTGGCGGAGAGCCGGAGTAAGTCCTTTTTTCTTCTCTGCGGGGGCGCGCTAGCGCACCCGAGGGCTGTAGTCCCCGAGATTCGGGACGACTGCTGAGAAATCGAGCCGGATCTCCCCGGCGACCTACTTTATTGACGACTGTTATCTTTCTTCCTTTTCTTCAGGAGCCAACGCTACTCTTTAACAGCAGCTGAGCGAAGCCAACTCCGCCCTGCGCGCCAAAGGGGAGGAGTGCAGCAGGCTCGCCACAGAGCGCGATCTGCTGGCCACTCAGTTGGCAGAGCAGAAGGAGCTGCTTGTGAAGTCGCAGAGGGAGGCGGAGGAAACGGAAACCGCCCTCTTGGCCGAGTTTGCGAGCGACCGCTCCTCCTGGTCTGACAAGGAGGCGCTGCTGTCCTCCGGCTTCCACGAGATTGAAGACATCGTTGATGGCGAGTCTCTTTATTCTCTTTCTTCAAGCTGCCGATTTAAATCGTGCCGACTCCTGGTTTTTGACTAGCTTCCTCGTTTCTTCGCGTCTTTGCAGACTTCTTCCCTGGGCAGTCGCAGGCCGCCATTCAAGCCATCGAGGCTGACCGTGAAAGTCGGAGGGCGGAGGGCGCAGAGATCGCCGCCGATGCCCCGCGAACTCTTGATGAGCACATCCTGAGCATCGAGGCTCACCTCCGGCTGGCTCACCGGATGCTGCGCCGGCTTCAGCGCGTCGGTGCCCAGGCAATTGCCGCCCTTTGGCCGCATATGCAGGCTCCGCGCAACCCCAGCCTGACGACCAACTGGCTGGAGGTCGCGGGTGGTCGTCTTGAGGCCTGGAAGGGCTCTTCGGCCCGGGCTGGAGCACGCCGGGCCTTGGAGTTCGTCAAGGCATGGTACCCGGGGCTGGATCTAGACCGGTCGGCCACGCTTCGGTCGGAGGCCTAGCCGGAGCTGGCGGCTGCGTAAGATACCCTCGTCAAACGTGCTGCGGCGATCGTCAAGTACACCGACACCAGCATCTTCGTCCCCGAGCAGTCTGAAGACGGCGAGGAGGTACCGCCGGAGTGGTTTGGGATGAACCCAGACTACGGCGAAAACTCGGCGGAGGTGATTGGCTCCATCATCGAGGAGGAGGACGAGGTGGAGGCGAGGCAGAGGCACCAGAAGACAGAGAAGACGTCCAGCCTCAGCCCGACCGCGCCTCCAGCAACGAGCCGCGTGCGACCGAGTCGACTGCCGCCGGAGGTGATCAAGCCGAGACTAGCCAGCCGGCTGCCCCGACGCCTGATGCTGGCGCCTCCTCCGACCCTCCGAATCCGTCTGCTGCCTCCTAAGCTGCCGCTGTATCTTTTATTTTATCTGCTTCAGTAGTCTTTGAAGAACTTGTTAATTCGCACAATTCCACCCGCAGGGTGTATTTTGAACCTCAACTCGACAATTTGGCCAAGGGCCTATGTTATGTAAATATATATATCTATCTTTTCTTGCTCATTGTTTTTTTGGCTTTTTTCCTTTGCCGCTTTCTCTTAGTTGCCTGCCTTGCCAATCGGACAGCCGCTCTGCGGACTGTTGCTGGATCATGTGCTAGGCTACTTTGGGAAAGCAAGTACTTAGCCGATTTCAAGATTTTTTTTGAGCAAGTTGGATAGGAAGAGGTAGTTCGACTATCCGAGAGTCGGTTTGCGAGAAAGGCTGGAAGCCGTCTTGAGCTATGTTTTATGCTTTGGGTCCTTAGCCATTTTTCATGCGAATGCCCATTCTACCTTACTGCTACCCACTGTACAGTCGCTCTGCGAGCTGCGGCTTCTGACAGGAGACGGTTTGGCCGTTTACACACTACTTGTCCGACTGTAGGAAGCATTTCATAGTGCAAGGCGGCAAGTCCCCAGGCCGATTTGTCGAGCCCGGTGCCAAACGACATAAAAGGGACTAACATACTTGCAGTCATAATTTTTATCATACAGAAAAAAGAGGGCAGTCCCCGAGCTCACCTTGGGGGGCCCGAAGTCTTGGTTCTTTAATACAAAAGGTAGCGTGGTACATACTGCATCAACTGTAAAACCTTCGAAGGAGATTTGCATTCCATGGCCGTTCTGTCTCCTTGCTGGAGTTGTCCCTCTTGCGTGCTCGGGGCTTCTAAGCGTCGATCAGGTAGTAGGAATCGTTGCCCGGTACTTTGCTGATGATGAAAGGGCCTTCCCAAGGCATCGACAGCTTGTGCTGGCCGGCTATTCACTGGATCAGCCGGAGCACAAGGTCGCCTTCTTGGAAAGATCTTGGCCTGACCTTCCTGTTGTGGTACCGGTGCAGGCTCTGCTGGTAGATGCTGGACCGGTTGAGTGCCAACAACCGGCCCTCTTCCAGCAGATCGACGCCGTCTTGTCGTGCTTCTTCTGCTTCCTCCTCGGTGTACATGGTGACTCGTGGGGAGTCGAACTCTATGTCTGTTGGGATGATGGCTTCGGCACCATGGACGAGGAAGAAGGGCGTGAAGCCGGTTGACTTGTTTGGAGTCATGCGCAGACTCCAGAGGACGACTGGCAGCTCGTCGAGCCAACAGCCAGCCGAGTGCTCCAGAGGCTCGATCAACCGAGGCTTGATGCCGGACAGGATGAGGCCGTTTGCTCGCTCCACTTGGTCGTTTGACTGCGTGTGGGCGACGGACGCTAGGTCCAGTCGGATGCCCTGTGTTGTGTAGAAACGGGCCAAGGTGCCTTTGGCAAAATTGGTGCCGTTGTCGGTGATGATGCTGTGTGGTATGCCATACCGAATTGTGATATCGGTGATGAAAGTCATGTCAGTCGGACCGTTCAGTTTCTTAA
Source organism: Triticum urartu (assembly GCF_003073215.2). Lineage (NCBI taxonomy): Eukaryota > Viridiplantae > Streptophyta > Magnoliopsida > Poales > Poaceae > Triticum > Triticum urartu. The sequence continues at coordinate 311,380,469 of NC_053022.1, read as the reverse complement.
TTGGCTCCGCTTCTATCCACTTGGTGAACTTGTCCACTGCGACAAGTAGGTGAGTTAAACCACCTCGTGCTGTCTTGAATGGTCCCACCATGTCTAGACCCCAAACTGCGAAAGGCCAGGAAATGGGGATGGTCTTGAGCGCAGAAGCCGGCTGGTGTGGCTTGGAGCTGAACTTTTGGCATCCTTTGCATTTTTGGACCAACTCCTTGGCCTCTTCTAAGGCAGTCGGCCAGAAGAAACCGTGCCGAAAGGCTTTGGCGACGAGTGCTCTTGAAGCTGCATGGTGGCCGCATTCTCCTTGATGGATGTCTTTGAGAATCGCTTGGCCTTGCTCTGGCTCTACGCAGCGCTGGTAGACACCAGTGACACTGCGCCTGACCAGCTCTCTATTGACTATGGTATAGGCTGCCGCCCGGCGTTGTACTTGCCGAGCTGAGGTCTCATCAGTTGGTAGCTCTTTGTTCACCAGGAATTTGAGGATGGGCTGGGCCCATGAGGGTGCTGCTATTTCATCGACTACCAGAACTATGACTTGGACGAGGGCGGCTAGGCTGGGAGGCGGCGGGTTGTAGTCAACAGCCGCTTGCTGGGTTGATGAAGTCCCCGAGCCGACTGGCGCGGTCCTTGGGCCGAGTTCTGGAATCTTTGAGTCCGCCACCGCAGTCCCCAGGCCGGGTTCCGCAGTCCCTGGGCTAGCCTCGACTATGGCGGCTCCGGAGTCATCTACCGAGATCCTCGTGCCGCCTGCGAAGGCTCTAGAGACGGATGGCTTGAGAAGGCGTTGAAGGGCGACACTAGATGGTATTGCTTGGCGGGTAGAGCCGATTCGTGCCAATGCATCTTCTTGGTCGTTGTCATTCCTTGGTATATGAAGGAACTCGCATCCTTCGAAATACCTGCTGAGTTGCTGCACGAGGAAACGGTAGCTCGCCATGTTTGCATCTTTCACGTCCCAGTCGCCGGATGATTGCTGGACCACTAAGTCCGAGTCACCATAACACAAGATCCGGCGGATGCCAAGCTCTTTGGCAAGCCGGAGCCCGTGGATGAGCGCCTTGTACTCGGTGACGTTGTTGGAGGCGGCAATGTCGGATTTCGGGTTCCGGCAGACCCTTGAGGTTTGAACACTGGGGTGCGCACGGAGATTTCGCCTTCTACCTACCTGCACCCCTCCGCCTCGCTAAGATCTAAGCTATGGAAAGAACAACATAAGAGACACAGGGTTTATACTGGTTCGGGCCACCGTTGTGGTGTAATACCCTACTCCAGTGTGTGGTGTGGTGGATTGCCTCTTGGGCTGATGATGATGAGCAATACAAGTAAGAACAGCCTCACGAGGGTCTGTTTTGGCTGGGGGGATGAACTTCTAGGAGGAGTTCAGTCGCCCTTCTCTCTCTCTCTCTGTGTGATGCTACTCGATCCGAGCCTAGCTAGTTTCTCTCTTGGCTTCTAGATTCTCCCTTCTTGATTGCCCCCTACCCTGGGGGTGGCTAGTCCTATTTATAGGCAAAGGCCCTGGGCCTCTTCCCAAATATTGAGCAGGAAGGGCGCCAACAATTGGCCATTTTGAAGGGGAACATCTGGTACAATTATGCTTACTAAAGTTGGTCCTCACCTGCCAAAGGCTCTGGTGGTGACGCTGGCTTGGGCTCCACAATGACTTCCTCGCTGCCGTTGGACTGGTCTTGGTCTCGTTGCACCGAAACGGGTGCCTTTGCTTGATGCTCTCGCCTGTGCTTGCTCCCTTTGCACCAAAGAGGAAAGGAGGACACTGCGCGGCTGGCGCCCGCCTGGCGCCTTTGGTCATCATGGCTTGCGTCACGGGCACCTCGTGAGGTACCCCGCCTTGATCTCTCCGCCTCCTCGCGAGCCAGCCTGATGAGGCCATGCTTGAGGAAGCTCCGTGTCGTCCGCCCCGCGAGGCTTGGCCCCTCGCGAGGGTCTTGGGTCTGTGTTGACGAAGATGGGCCATGCTGGGCCCCCTTTAGAGCCACGCCGCAGGCCGCAGGCAGGCAAGTCTGGGGACCCCCGTTCCCAGAACACCGACAGTAGGCCCCGGGCCCAAGGCACGCCCGGACTTGGCCATGCAGGGAGGCGAAAGGGCAAGAGCGAAGCGCTGCGGGCCCTAATAGCCTGCGTCCTTAGGTGCCGCGTGGCGGTTGACTGGACGTGGGCGCCTCAGCAACCGCGCGAGTTGATAAGGGAGCGGCATCTGCCTAGGCTTTGCTTTTTTTGCTTTCTCCGTTTGCTGCTCACATCCCCTTTCTTGCGCCTCTCCTTCCTTCCTCCAAAATTTCTAGATCTACTCCGACCGCATGACCTAGGAAGCCATGGCGCCTCGTCAGTCCCCGGCCGGAGCTTGGTACTCGTCTGCCCTGGACTCGCCGAACGTGTCGGAGGCGAGCCTCGCCCGGTTGCGCCGGATGGCGGCGGCGTAGGGCATCGACGGGGCGAAGGTGTTCAAGGCCGGCTCTGCCACCCCTGAGGGCCAAGGGAGCACCTTCTATCCGTTCTTTGTAAGCACCATTGCGGCTGGCCTGGTGCCTCCCTTCTCCGAGTTCTTCTTCTCTGTCATCCGCCATTATAAGCTACAGGATCCGCATCGCCACCCCAACTCCGTCCTTCTCCTGGCAATCTTCGCCTATTACTGCGAGGCTCACGTAGGGGTGCAGCCCTCAGTGGCCTTGCTGCGCCACTACTTCTACCTCCGGACCTCTCGCGGTCCTGCTTACGCGTGCGCGAGCTTCATCGCGTACGGTGGCACCATTGCCATTTCGAACCCCGGGAAAAGGATTGAGGGCTTCAGGAGCAAGTGGGTCTTGGCAGATGCTGGGCGCATCCACCCTCGGCTGATCTTGCCCACGGAGCAACCCACGAGCTCCAGCGATTGGGGTCGAGCGGAGCTCGCGGACCCCCACGCGAAGCTGATGTTGGAGAAGATAGACGCGGATCTAAGGCCGGCCAACATGGTGGCGGCGAAGCTGACCGGCGCGTCGCTGCTGAGGGAATTCCTGGAGCACCTGCTGGCTCCGCTTCAGCAGTACTCACTTCCGATGTGGAGTCCCCATCCGAGCCCCGCGGCCTTGGCCGACGAATATCTGGCTGCGGTCCTCCAATCTCTGGTCGGGGGCGATGTGGCGAGGTTGGAGGGCGCTCCTACGCCCTTGTTCCTCCGCGACGTCTGAGAGCAGGTAGTGGAGTCCATGCCCGTCTTCAACAGGGACGGGCCCGTGCCCATGGAAACTCCCGGGGAATGGGTGGACGTGTCCTCTGACGACTCTAGCGAAGAGGAGGAAGGAGGGGAGCGGGAAAAAGGGCCTGACTCCGAGGCGACTGACGGAGAGTCAAGGGCTCCCCTCCCCCAGCGCGGGTCCCCCGCTCTCCGCCTCTCTCCAAGCGATGACGACGAGGATGATGACGAGCAGGGCGGCGGGAGCTTGCCCCCGATCCTGAAGAAGGACAGGACCGGGCTGATCTCCTGAGGGTCTGCCCCGGCCCCGAGGCGGACCGCAGACGCGCCTTCCGCTCCCAAGCTTCCCAAGGTTGACCCTTCCAGCCGGCTTTCAGGCTTCAAATTTGGCCGGAGGCTGCCTGAGCTCACTGGCGATGACCCGTAAGCGCTTGATTCTTGTCTTTATTTCTTGTTCTGCTGCTGAGGCTTGACGTCCACATCTCTTGGACAGGCTGGTGCCCGCAGCAAAGAAGCCGAAGGGACCTCCTGAGGTTCCATCCGTGGCAGCGCCTCTGCTCGCGAAGGAAGGTGACCGCGATGCACGGGTTTCTCCTGCCCGGTCGTCCTCGTGAGGCCTGGCTGAGCCGGCTGGGGCGAGCTCAGCTCCCATGGCCCAGGTGACTCCCGAGGTGCCTTTGCCTGCTGTCGCCACTACAGCCGTTGGGGCGTAGCAGGCTCCGCCTCAGGATGCTGTCGTCACGCTGCCGCCTTCTCCTCCTACTCCACCGACTGCTGTCTCTCTGACTCCTCCTGCCGTAATGGATCGTGCTGCTGCTGAGCTAGACCGGCTGCGGTAGGATCTTCTTGGCGCCGACCTCGCTTGGTGGCCGGGCGCTTGGAGCTGGCTTCAGGATGGATTCGCTCTGACGCTTCGATTCGGGCGGCGCTGGTCCAGGCCTCGACGGCTTGCGATGAGGAGAGGCAGGCCGTCCTTGAGGCGAAGGCTGCTCATGACGCAGCCCTGGGGGAGGTGGTCGACGTCCGTGGTCGCTGCAAGGCACTGGAGGACGAGCTGCAAGGCCTGTGGGACCAGCTCGCGAAAGAGGCCCGCCTTCGCCAAGAGCAGGAAGAAGGCGTGAAGGCCCGCGAGGCGGCCGTCAAGGAGAGGGAGGTCAAGCTTAAGAGGCGCCGTGACCGCCTAGGCGCGTTGGAGCAGGAGTTGGGGGCGAGGAAGGTCGAGCTGTACGACAAGGCCGAGGTTCTTGCCGAGGACTGTGTGGCCTTCGCAGAGATGGAGGCGAAGGCTCGCTCCTCGCTGAGGACGCTTTACGACAGCGGCCTGGAGAGCCCGCTGGCTGGGGCCAAGGACGGCCCCGCCAAGCTGCTTCCCTTCCTGGTTCGCGCTCTTGAAGATGTCGCCCTTGGCCTTGGCCCCACAGCCGAGGCCGAGGCGCGTGTCCTGTCTTCTGCAGCGATGACGCAGGTCCTCACCCACATCTACCTTCGCGATCCCGGCGTCGACCTCGACAGCCTGCTGGAGCCAGTAAGCGGCAAGCGTGCCGCTGCCGCTGCCGAGGCCGTGAAGGGTCGCGTGGAGGCTCTGCTGGGGAAGTTTCGGGCCTTCAGCACCAAGCCGAAGCAAGGCGCTGCCGACCCCGCTGCTCCATGAGGCGAACCCACTCCGCTGCTCCACCGCCAACAAGTGACTCCGTTGTGGCTCCTGTCCTGCCTTTAATTCCTGCATATGTATCATGCCTCGGGGAGGCGTTTAAACTTGCGTTTGGCATTGAGATAACAGTGTGGACTGTAATACTTGCTTTTGAATTCCTTGAAATTTACGCTTTTCCTTCCTACTTGCTTATGTTCTACGCCGGCAGAGCCCGGCCCCGCGCATACCTCAGCCGCCGTTAGCCCCGACCGGAAACCAGGACGGGACCAAGGAGTGAGGGGCTATGTGACAAGTTAGGCTCCTGAGTCGCGATGCTCAGGAGTCCCCCTTGGCGCACGAACAGCAAGCAGGGAGGTGTGATGTGGGTGGATCTACCGTTTTACGTCTGCAGATCCCGGCCGCGTGCATACCTCAACCGCCGTTAGCCTTTCGGAACTAAGGAGTGAGGGGCTACGTGACCAGTTAGGCTCCTGAGTCGCGATGCTCAGGAGTCCCCCTTGATGCTCAAATGGCCTTCGTACCTTGGCTCCGCTCGGGGAGAGACGCGCGACGAACCAGGCCCGGGGGTGCCTGGCTGGGTGGCGTGCATCTGGGCGTGACCCAGGCGCAGCCCCCGTGCCCATCCCCCTCGCGCGGCACTCCTGAGGGGAGGCGTTATGATGAGGCTAGACACTAAGCTCTGGGCTCCCTGAGGTTGATGCGGCCCGGGGGCCGCCCTCAGTTGTTTATCACCAGCGCGGAGCATAGCGCTTGCGTATGTGTACGGGCATAGCCGCTCCTCGGCAGTATCGTCAGCCAGCACGGAGCATGGTGCTTCCACTGGTACGTGGGAGGGGGCTCCCCTCCGGGAGGAGCCCCCGGGGCATGTACAGCCCTGCCCTGACACGTGGCTGGCACGGTAGGGCCTGGCGAGGTGTATCTGGGCACCCGTGAGCCAGCGCGGGACTCACGGGGCCCTACCTCTAGGCGGGTTGCGCCTGGCACTGGGCCTTATCTTGTGATGTGTCCCTGCAAATTTGGTTAGATGCCGGCACTCTACGTCCTCGGGTCCCGGCCCTCGAGCTGGTCGCAGCCGTCGCTGGTATGCCAGGTCGCGATGCCGTGGACAAGGCCAGAAGGTGAGGGCTGGAGAGCCAGTAAGAGCCCTGAGTCGTGATGCTCAGGTACCCCCCCCTTTAACGTGCAAGTGGTCGGCATGGAGAAGAAGAGGTGCCGTGGACAGGCATCAAATAATCAAGCATGGTGGGTCGAACGCATAGCCGGAAATAAACGCAAAAGGGATACATGCCGCTGGGTCTGGCCCGAGCGACTTGGGGGGTGATGCAGCCCGAGGGGCGCCCCCAACAAGGTAAGCTAACAACATGAAATAAAAGGGATACATGCCGCAGGGACGGACCGACGCGGCCTGGGAATAATGCAGCCCTGGGGGCCGCTCCCAGCTGGAAATGAAACTTGAAAGATGTCACCTGATGATGTTGAGGACGAAGGAGTGTTGGCGTAGTAGACTCGGTGGGCTGCGGAAGCCGATCCTCATGAGCCCCCAGGCCCAGGGGCCTCGGGAGGCTCCGGAGGCGCTGGTGGCTCCTCGCGGACCATCTCCATCTCCGCCAGGGCTGCGGAACGCCTGGCCTCTTGAGCCTCCATGATGCCCCTCATGAGGCGCTGGTACGTGGCAGTCGCGTTCGGCAAGCTGTAAGGCATGTGAACGTAGCTGTGGGGTGGACCTTCACAGCGCCCCACTCGCGAGGGCCAGAGGCGCTCCAGAGAGGCGACTCGATTGAGCCCTGGTATGTCGATGCAGACGCGCAGCCCACCATCCTCGCCTGGATGGGGAGCCATAGCTGGTAGGCGGCAGCCGCCTTTCATGACTCTTGACTCCTGTAGCTCCTGAATGGCCTTGCTGAAGAACTCCTGAGGGTCTGGCCCTCCTTGCCTTACTCCTTCTTGAGGGAAACATGCTTCGAAACACGCCTCCATGTGGTGCCCAAGCGCCTCCCTCGTGACCTTAGCCAGGTCGGTGGCCCTCCAGGGGAGAGCCCCCGAGCCCTGCCTGAGGAGGGCGCCGGGCGCGCTTTCCTATGCGATGGAAGGAGGTTCCCCCTGGGCAGGCGCGGGCCCTGAGGGGCCTGCCACCTGAGGGGCCGGGCCGGACGATGTCTTCCTCTTCTTGGGGGCGGTCTCGGGAAGCTTCCTGCTTCCGCGATCCGGGTCTTCCAGTGATGCGGCCTGAAAGGCTCGTTCCAGGGAACACACCGCGTCCTTCTCTTCACAGGGCACCGTGATGACTCCGCCACTTCCTGGCATCTTGAGGACGTTGTAGCCGTGGTGAGTTACGGCCATGAACTTGGCCAACGCTGGGTACCCAAGGATGGCGTTGTACGGCAGGCGAATGTGAGGGACGTCGAAGTCGATGAGATCGGTGCGGTAGTTGTCACGTGCCCCGAAGGTGACAGGGAGGCGGACCTGCCCAATTGGGACCGTGGAGCCGTCGGTGACTCCGGAGAAAGGCTTGGTTGGCTGAAGCTAGTTGTAGGGCACTTGGAGATTGTTGAATGTTTCCACGGACAGGACGTTGAGCCCTGACCCGCCATCGATGAGGTTCCTGGTGACCACCACGTTGCTGATGATTGGGGAACAAAGCATCGGGAGGACTCCAGCTGTGGCCGCACACTTGAGCTGATCTGCTGAGCTGAACGTGATGGCGCACGCCGACCACCTGAGAGGGCGCGTGGCTTCAAGCTTGGGGAGGAGTGCATGCACTTCGCGGGCGAACTGCTTGAAGATGCATTGAGAGGCTGGGGCTTGAGCCACGCCCAGGATGCAGGCGATCGCGCGCGGCTCCTGGAAGCCCCCAGCCCCCTCGTCCTGATGGCGGTCCTCGTTTCTCCTTGGCTGCGGCGCAGCGGAGGGAGGCCTGCGTTGCCTTGCGGGCGATCCTCGCGAGGCTGATCCCTCCAGTCTCCCTCGCGAGGCGTGTCTTGCCAGCGATCCCCGCGAGGTCGATTGCGCCAACCTTGGCGCGGGCAGCGGTCTTCCCAGCGTCCTGTGTTCCTTCCTCCTCCTCGATCGTAGCCCCGGTCACCGTGGTCGGGGCAACGGCCGATCCTTCCTTCTCGCATGGCTCGGAGCTATTGACATTCGTTGGTGTTGTGGGTGTGGAGGTCGTGGTACACACAGTACCGACTGCCCTTGGAAGTTTCGGGCTGATCTCTGCCCCGCTTGGTGTCTGGTTCTGCCGCGAGCATGGCAGCCCCCTTGCACTTCACATCCTTGGCCTTGGGTTTCTTCTCTTCTGGGTCTGCGGCAGGCAGCTCGACGAGGGAGAGACGCCCTTCCTCAGCCCTGGCGCACTTGGTTGCCAAGTTGAAGAACTCCAAGGAAGTGCACATGTCTTCATGCATCGCCAGCTCCTCCTTCATCTTGACATCGCGCACGCCGTCAGAGAAGGCTGAGATGATGGCCTCCTCGGTTACCTTGGGAATCTTGAGGCGTGCATTGTTGAAGCGCTGGATGTACTTCTGCAGGGTCTCTCCGGGTTGTTGCTTGATGCGTAGCATGTCGCTCACGGCGGGTGGCCGGTCGCGAGTACCTTGGACATTGGCGATGAAGTGGCTACGCATCTCGTCCCAAGAGGAGATCATGCCTGGAGCCAGGTTCAGGAGCCAGGTGCGGGCCCCGTCCTTGAGCACCATGGGAAACCAGTTCGCCATGACCTTTTCGTCTCCGTTGGCAGCTTCGATGCCCAGCTCATAGAGCTGGAGGAACTCCGCAGGGTCGGCCGTGCCGTCGTAACGAGGAGGTAGGTCTGGCTTGAACTTGCCGGGCCACGCGACGTTGCGTAGCTTGGTGGTGAAGGCACGACAGCCTACTATGGCCACAGGAGGCCTTGGGTGACAGAGAGCTTGGTCTTGCATGTCCCCACGCGCTACAGCTGGGAGCAGCGCGGGGTCTTGACGTGCGGGAGCAGGAGCATGGTCGCGACGTGCTGGAGCAGGGAGCGCCCGGGCAGCTTCTTGCGGGCGAGGGACTTCTTGGCAGCTCTGCTCTTGCGGCGCTGGCACCTGACGGAGCGGGTTCCGCCCAGGGGCCACGCGCCTTGGAGCCATGGCGCCTTCTTGAGGAGGAGGCGGTTGGGGCGCCCCCGAAGCTTCGTCGCCCGCGTGGGGCGGGGTGCGGTGCAGCGGAACGGACGGCACAGGAGAGCCCCCTGTGGCGCGAACAAGCTCGGCGACGCGGTCGAGCCATTCTTCATAGACTTTGTCGATGGGACGGTAGCGCAGGAGCTCGTTTGCCGCGATGAGAGCAGCTCGAGCCTCCATTGGTGCGCGGAGCGCGCGGGACGAAGAACCAGCTAGGGTGAGCGAGGGAGTAGCGGTGCGGCTGTCTTGCCGCACGGACAGATGCTGAGACGACGCTTGCTGCTCGTTCCCGGCCAGGCCGGTGGCGGTGTTGATGGCAGGTGACGGGGAACGGCGAGGACGCCCGCCGATAGGAGCCGTCTGGGCGACGCGGGAAGCGAGAGCGGCCAGGCGCTCGGCGCGGGCCCGACGAGCGTCAGACATGTACGCGATGGTCGGAGGAGAACGGGGTGGTGGAAGACGAATTCCGGCGCACCCCTACCTGGCGCGCCAAATGTCGGATTTTGGGTTCCGGCAGACCCTTGAGGTTCGAACACTGGGATGCGCGTGGAGATTTCGCCTTCTACCTACCTGCACCCCTCCGCCTCGCTAAGATCTAAGCTATGGAAAGAACAGCACAAGAGACACAGGGTTTATACTGGTTTGGGCCACCGTTGTGGTGTAATACCCTACTCCAGTGTGTGGTGTGGTGGATTGCCTCTTGGGCTGATGATGATGAGCAATACAAGGAAGAACAACGTCGCGAGGGTGTGTTCTTGGCTGGGGGGATGAACTGCTAGGAGGAGTTCAGTCGCCCTTCTCTCTCTGTGTGTGTGTGATGCTACTCGATCCGATCCTAGCTAGTTTCTCCCTTGGCTTCTAGATTCTCCCTTCTTGATTGCCCCCTACCTTGGGGGTGGCTAGTCCTATTTATAGGCAAAGGCCCTGGGCCTCTTCCCAAATATTGAGCGGGAAGGGCGCCAAAAATTGGCCATTTTGAAGGGGAACATCTGGTACACTTATCCTGACTAAAGTTGGTCCTCGCCTGCCAAAGGCTCTGGTGGTGACGCTGGCTTGGGCTCCACAATGACTTCCTCCCTGCCGTTGGACTGGTCTTGGTCTCGTTGCACCGAAACGGGTGCCTTTGCTTGTTGCTCTCGCCTGCGCTTGCTCCCTTTGCACCAAAGAGGAAAGGAGGACACTACGCGGCTGGCGCCCGCCTGGCGCCTTTGGTCGTCATGGCTTGCGTCACGGGCACCTCGTGAGGTACCCCGCCTTGATCTCTCCGCCTCCTCGCGAGCCAGCCTGATGAGGCCATGCCTGAGGAAGCTCCGTGTCGTCCGCCCCGCGAGGCTTGGCCCCTCGCGAGGGTCTTGGGTCTGTGTTGATAAAGATGGGCCGCGCTAGGCCCCCTTTTGAGCCATGCCGCAGGCCGCAGGCAGGCAAGTCTGGGGACCCTCGTTCCTAGAACGCCGACAGGAAAAGTGGATTTGCAGCGCATACTTGAGCTTGTCGTCTTTGGGAGAGGTGAGGATGACGCCGACTCCCAAGCCAGTGCACATCTTGGAGTCGTCGAAATGCATCCGCCAATGGGTGGAATCAGGTGCTGGAGGCAGGTACTGGGTCTCGGCCCAGTCGACGAGGAAGTCGGCCAGTGCTTGTGATTTGATAGCGGTGCGGGGCTTGTAGTAGATGGTGTAAGGAGCCAGCTCTATGGCCCACTTGGCCACTCGACCAGAAGCATCTCGGCTACCAATGATCTCGGCAAGTGGGGCCATGCAGACCACCATGATTGGATGCTCTTGAAAGTAAGGCTTCAATTTCTTGGCAGCAAAGTGTACGCCATAGCACATCTTCTGCTAGTGGGGGTAGTTCCGCTTGGAGGTCGACAGTACCTCGCTCAGGTTGGTCTCTGGACAGGCAGCGCCTTGCCTTCCTCCTTGCGCTCCAGTACAATGACTGTGCTGACTACCCGGCTGTTGGCGGCGATGTACAGGAGCATAGGTTCCTTGGGAGTCGGAGCCGCCAGGACAGGCGGAGTAGTCAACATCTTCTTCAACTGGTGAAAAGCTTCATCCGCCTTATGGTTCCACTCAAAAAAAGTGGTCTTCTTCATGAGTTGGTATAAGGGGAGAGCTTTCTCGCCCAACCGACTGATGAATCGGCTGATGGACGCTAAGCAGCCGGTGAACTTATGCACATCCAGCAGTCGGCTGGGTACATCCATTCTCTCGATGGCCTTGATTTTTACTGGGTTGCATTCTATGCCGCGTTCAGAGACCAGGAAACCTAGGAGCTGGCCGGCTGGTACTCCGAAGACACACTTCTCGGGTTTGAGCTTGATCTGGAACCGGCGCAGGTTCTCAAAGGTCTCCTTGAGGTCTTCCAGTAGTGTTCCACGCTTTTCCGTTTTCACCACTACGTCGTCCACGTAGACGTGGGCGTTCCTACCGAGCTGCTTGACGAGACACTTCTGCATGCAACGCTGAAAGGTGGCGCCGGCATTCCTCAATCCGAACGTCATGGTGAGGTAGCAGAATGCTCCAAACGGCGTGATGAAGGCTGTCTTCAATCTGTCAGCCGGGTTCAGCTTGATCTGGTGATATCCTGAGTATGCATCCAAGAAACTCAATAGCTCACATCCGGCTGTGGAGTCTATCACCTGATCGATTCCTGGTAGAGCAAATGGGTCCTTGGGGCAGGCCTTGTTGAGGCTCGTGTAGTCAATACACATTCACCACTACTTGTTCTTCTTTAGTACCAGGACCGGATTTGCCATCCACTCCGGAAAGAAAACTTCCATAATGATGCCGGCTGCTAGGAGTCGGGCTATCTCTTCTCCGACAACTCTTCTCTTCTCTTCTGATAAGCAGCGCAGGGGCTGCCTGACCGGCTTTGCATCAGATCGGACATGTAACTTATGCTCGGCGAAATCCATCGATAAACCTGGCATGTCTTTGGGGGACCATGCGAAGATGTCCCGATTCTCACGGAGGAAATCAACGAGCTCGCCTTCCTATTTGCTGTCGAGGTTTGCACCTACAACGGCGTACCTCTCTGGGTGCTCCAGATCCAAGGGTGTCTTCTTTGTCTCTTTAGCCAGCTTGAACGAACCCTCAGCCTCCGACTCTTTTGGGTTGGGCGATACCTCAGGCTGCTTGCCGGCCATCGCCACAACTCGCTGAAGGAGCCGCTTCTCAGCCACGATTACCAGGGCCTCGGCCAGCCGACTGCTCTCAGCTGCGCAAGAAGACGACTTCCGGTAGTTGCCTGCCACAGTCAGAATTCCCCTGGAACTGGGCATCTTCATCTTGACGTAAGCGTAGTGGGGGACTGCCATGAACATGGCCAAGGCATGTCGGCCAAGTAGCGCATGGTATGGGCTCTCAAGGTCCACCACCTCAAACCAAACAGACTCTCTTCGGAAGTGATCTTTGTCCCCAAAGAGGATGTCCATCAGGATCTTGCCGATCAGCGAGTAGGAAAGCCCAGGTACAATGCCGTGGAACATTGTCCGGCTGCTCTGAAGCTGTCTTTGCTTGATTCCTAACTTCTCCATGGTATCCTTGTACAGGATATTGATGCTGCTGCCCCCGTCTATCAGAACTCGAGAGAAATGTGCGGCCCGTTCGTCCGTAGCAAAGGTGGCGTCCAGGACCAAGGTGTAGGAGCCCGGACTCGGCATCACTTCTGGGTGGTCAGCCTTGCTCCAGCTGATGGGCTTCTCAGACCAGTGCATGAACTCTGGCGTCTCTGAGGCTACTGCGTTCACCTCTTGTCGCTGCAGCCGCCTGCTGCATCGATCATCAGGCATACTGGTGAACACCATGTAGGCTCCGTGTTCTTCGGGGTATTCGTCTTGTACTGCGCCGACTGGCCTGACTGCTGGCTGCTGGGGCGGAGGCGGCTGCCCAGCAGGTGGGGGTGGCAGGAGGCCGTCTCCCTTGGCGATCCTGGTGAGCCAGTGGCACTTCCAGGTGGTGTGATTCGACGGCTTTGCGCCGCTGTGGAACTTGCAAGGTCCATCCAAGGTCTGCTCATAGGAGAAGGCTGGCAACAAGTTAGGCTTGCCGCCTTTCTGTCGCTTGGGCGGAGGCTGCTCTTTTGGCTGCTGGGCTTCAACGGTCGCGACCTGCCGGTTGCTGGAAGCCGGCTGCGGGGCCTTGCGCTTGTTGTTGCCCTGCTATTGTTGCCGGCCGGCGTCTGCCGCCGGAGTTCTTGGAGCTTGAGGAGCCACTTTGCCAGTTGTGCTGATTTGAATTTCCGCTTTCATGGAGGTGTCGGCCGTGGCGTACTTGTCCGCTATGATCAGCAGCTCTTCGAGGGTTTCTGGCTCGTCGCAGAGGAGCTTGTGCTTGAGGAGGGTGCCTTCTCGGCACCCGGCTGTGAAGTACTCGATGGCCTGCACCTCGTGCATGCCCTCGTAGGAGTTCCGGAGCGCAGCCCAACGCGTGAGGTAGTCGCGAGTCGACTCGACAGGACCTTGCACGCACAAGGAGAGCTGACGAGGCTTGGGAGGACGCTTGTACGTGCTGGTGAATTTGCAGACGAATGCTTCGGTGAAGTCGACCCAGCTGTTGATGCTGCGGGGCTTTAGGCTGTTCAGCCATGTCCGGGCCGTGCCCTGGAGCATGAGCGGAACGTACTTTACGGCGACACACTTGTTGCCGTTTGCTATGCTGACAGCCGTGGAGTAGTCGACTAGCCAGTCTTCCGGCTTCACGGAACCAGTATACTTGGGCGTGTCTCTTGGGAGCGTGAACCCTCTGGGAAAGGGCTCGTCCCGAATGCGGGGCCCGAAACAAGGCGGACCCAGCTCGTCTTCTTCTTCCAGCGCCAGGGACCGGTGAAGTCGGTCGATCCGGTGGCGGGCGTCATTCTCTCCAACTCCCTCTCGGAGGCCAAGGCGGTCACCGAGAGTCGGATGGTCAACAGGCGGCGGGGAGACTCGCCTCTCCTTACGGGGAGGGGGAGGCGGACAGTCGTCCCGTCGTTCCACTGCTCTCGGGTGGCCATCTCGGTCGCGCTCTATGGTAATGCGAGTCCAACTGTGGCTGACAGCCGGCTCCTTGTCCTTTCTTCCTCGGGCGCCGCCAGTCGGCGTCCGAGACATCGCGCCTTGATCTCGGTGCGGGTCGTCATTTGGCCGTTGTGGCGCCTCCATGAGGCAGGCGGCCTCGTTCTGCGCGGCGGCCGCATCGAGGAGCCGCTGGACTCGCTCCATCATGAGGCGGCGTTCTTTGCCCTCGAAATTGTCTAGCTCATCCGCCGCTGCCTGGGAGCCTCGGATGTTCTCCGCTGGTGTAGCGTACACGGGGCGGCTAGCCCCAAACAGGCTGGCGATGGCTACGCCGCGCTGCTGAACCGCGCCAAGGCGGCTGGGCCCTGCCGGGGCCGGCGAGCCGCCAACGGCGCGACCCATCTCCCGCTGGTAAGCTTCTGACAAGCGTCTTATGCTGGCCAGCTTCTTCGTGCCTTCAACGAGCTGAAGGCAGCGCGCTTCTAACGTCTCTACGTCAGCATCTTCCGGAATGGGCGCAGTTAGGTCTTGCAGCGCCGCGCCGAGTGAGTCGGGCGCTCCTCCGCCAGGGAACTCGTCATGACTGATGACTAGCACCTCCGTGATGGTGCTTCCGTCCCTCTCTGCGTGGGGGAGAGGTTCGTCGTAGACCACCACGTTGGTGGGGAACGCGTCGAGCGACGCGGTGTCAGAGTCGACCAGCATCGGGTCGGTGGAGCCTACGGACTCCAAGTCTACGGCAGGCCCGCCGGAAACGTGGAGTTAATCGAGGAGGCCCGCGAGGGGGTTCTCGGGGCTGCCCGTGCCTACGTCGGACGCAGGTTCGTCGGAGAGGCGGACCTCGCCGACAACTTTGGCCAAGGAGCTGGCCGCGCAGGCGATCTCAACGCCGCGCAGCGCGTCGATGCAAACTTCGTCTGGCGTGCCTGGCTGGCTGCGCTCGCCAGGGAGGAAAAGGGTTCCCGTCCAGAACAGATCTCTGGACGGCGGTGCACCAGGCCCCACAGTGGGCGCCAAATGTTGGGGGTTTGGTGCGACATATGCCAACAGATGGCTTATCATGGTGGGGGCGAGTAGAACGTCGCCGGTGCCTGGAAACGGGATGAGGCGAAGACATGCACGCCGGCGAATCTTACCCAGCTTCAGGGCTCTCCGGGGAGATAATACCCCTACTGCTGCTCTGCGGGGTCTCCGCATGATCACTATGGCCAAGTGTTTACACGGTTGCTCCTTGAGCTGTTTCTTAGAGGTAGGAGAGGGCAAGCCTAGCTCTCTCCTTCTATCTGGTATGGTCTAGAGCTACTGGGTTCCAACCCTTTGCATGGGTGCCCTGGGGGTTTATATAGGCCTACCCCCCAAGGGTACAATGGTAATTTGTCTAGGCGCGGGCCCAGCCGTCAGTGCCTTTGGCCTCCGATTTCTCCGCCGACTGCCGGGGCCCGCCGGTTGGTGGGCCCTGTCGACTGGTCTGGTACGGAGCCGACAGGCCGCGTCCCCCGCGGGCGGGTCTTTGCCGGCTGCTGATTACTGTAGCCGTGCTTCTGATGACGCGGGCTTGGTCATGGGGTCGTGGCAACAGTCCCGCTGCCTGACGGGCGATCACTATTGCCACTCCCCATCACATCTTGATTAATGGCGCATGGGGCCTAGGGCAGGGCTCGGCCGACTCCCCGAGCCGACTCCTCACGGATCCGACTGGCGGTCCTCTCGCCGTCTCCTAGGGTCTCACTGACTGGTGGGACCTGCTGCTTCCGGGCCGTTCAGACAAGCTGTCGTGGGCGCAGGACTCGGTACTGTGGTGCTGATGTCAGGGCCGGCAGGGCAACAGTGCCACGTCGCACGGAGATCTTCCCGAGTACTGCGTGCTGTGGCATGCCTGCCCTTGGTGAGGGGCGGGAGTGGGCTTCACTGTAGCCACGCCCCTGCCCCGTCCCCTTCAATGAGGTCATGGGTTTGTTGGAGTCGCCGGCCGACTCCCCAAAGCCGGCTTCTTTGGAAGTCGTCCCCGGGACTCGGCCGTGAGCGGGCAGTCGGCCGCCCTGCCGTCGACTCCTCAGGAGGCGGCTCTTCGCCCTGGGGTCTTGAGGGGCGCAGCCTGCCCTAATGTCTTGAAAGGTTGTGGGACTCGGGTTGGCCTACCCGTGGCCCATTACTCCGACAGTTTGATTGTCTAGTGGATGTATGATTGGACTTGTTTTTGAGTGTTTCCCCTTGTGATTTCTCACCGTTCTTCCCCATGTTCTTCGTGTTCTTCGCGGGATCCGCTAATTTCGTGAAAGATTGGCCCCTAGGGTTCCTACCCTACATCATCTTGGTATCAGAGCCACGTTGATCATGATTTCGGAGCCTCCCCTCTTCGTTTTCTAGCCTAATTTTGTTGTGTTCTTCTACAATTTCAAAAATCCCCACCAAAAATAGCCCCAAATTGTTTTGTGATTTGTTATTCTCATGAAGTTTTGTTGGATTTGATCCATAAATTTGCTTGGTTTCAAGTGGATCTAGCATCTCCCCAATTTTCTCCACTTTCCATCAAGGAAATCGCTCGAATTTTGACCACGACATCATCCTTTTCTGCCCCAAAATTCGTCCCGATCCAGTTGTGCGAATTTTCCCGACACGACGGTACTACCGCCCCACCAAGAAGTACTACCGCTGAGTACCACAAGCGGTACTACCGCCTTTCCAAGCGGTACTTCCGCCCCTACCAGTTTCAGCGTTCCGAGTTTCACCGTATCGACCATAACTTTCACATCCGGAGTACGATTTTCGCATTTTTAGCTCGTTGAGTAGCCATTGACATCCCCCATCCATATACATAGGTTTCAACACCATTTGACTCCATCAAAATTTTGGAACTTTGGCATCTTTGCCTAGGGCTTCCACCACATCATCCGCTACACCACCACCGACTTCCGCAACCTAACCAATTTTGTTCCCCATCGCATTAGTGGTTGCTTGAGGAGTGATTTGAGTTTCCTAAGGTGTCTAGGCTACTTAGGGACGGTTTCTTCTTCATCAACCACCACCACCACTTCCGCATAGGCTTACCAACCATACACTTCTTCCACACCAACTTAAGCCAATTTTGTTTGTGTTGTGAGTTGTGTCTCCTAAGGTGTTTCGGCTAGTTAGGGACCGTGCTTCCAACTCCGACACCGTGTATGGTCCACCACTTTACACTCCATTTCCGCATTGCCTACTTGCATAACCCATCATTCCACCACCGCATCCCGCTACCACCATTTTTACATTTGACATTTGAGATTTTGAGTTCACAGTTTTTCCGTTTCCTAAGGTGTTTCGGCTACTTAGGGAAGAGTCTCCATCATCTTGGTATCTCCATCAAGATCACCGCCACTCATCATCGCCAAGGACGGTAACCTCCATATCATCTTGGTATCGTGTTATCCCTCCATTGTATATTCCCTTGCCATTGCATTGATAACCCCTAGCCTATTTTGCGTCACTTGCCTATCGAGACTAGCCTTTGAGTATTGCCGGCAACGTTACTTGTGCACATTAGTGGTCTACACCTTTCATTAGATACATACCATACCATATCGGTATCATATTGGTATCATCATATCATCTCTTGTGCCTCAAGTTTGTTCCCGCATATACCCAATCGCTATATTGGTTTGTGCATTTCGCATAAGTGGCCATACAAAAAAAAGAATAAGCTTTTAAGCAAAAAGAGAGAAACACAAGAAGCTTGTAAGCAATAGCCATAACACCATACCACATTGCATATAAGATTGTCATATCCGATCATCTTGGATCATCTTGTGCTAAAGCACCGAAACATCATACACATAGCATACTTGGGATAGAACGTCCTTATATTTTGCATCTTATAGGTTGTGCACAAGTGTCATATCCGCCTATTAAGCAATCGTGCTAGCGTATCCCTTGAGTTGTGCAACACGAGCGTTTTCCGTGGATTCCACATTTTGTGCTCATCCCTTGGTTGCACGACCCCATTTATCTATCTGTGTGTGGGTTTCCGTGTGACATATATTGCTATTGGTCTACTTGTTTCACTTGCGAATTTGTGAATCTCTTTCAACATTATTGGCTCTTGCTAACATTTTGCATTAAATTTTTGTGCCACTATCCTCACCGAGCTACTCCATAAGCTTTAGTTTGTAGGTGTGAGTGAATAAGTCCGGTACCAATTCCACTATTCTTTCATCTCACATTGAGTGAAACGGGATACATCCTCAACTTTGGGAAAAGGTAACTTGGTATTGTTCATCTCATTTCCTACTCACCTCTACTTGAGTCTTGTGATGGATAGGCAAGGCATTTCACCTTCGGTCTACAACAACAATGGCGAGTTCGATGCCACAAATAACTCTACCGATGCCATGATGCTACCTCAAATGGAGGAGATCAAAGCCCTCATCAAGTCCTACAAGCGATCTTCCTCATCTTCGAGAAGACGCTCAAGTACACATGCTTCCAAACTACCATCTCCGGCAAGGTCTCATCGGCATCGACACCATCACCACCATGAACGTGAAGGTCAAGAGCTCAACACCAACAACCACTCAACGACTTCACCATCTCCCTTGGCATCTTCGCCAAGTGACTTCAAGGCATCTTGGCCTATGGACATACTGCATCTTCGCCCACAAGCACTTCAAGAGAAGCTCCCCAAGCTCAAGTCCTCGACTTCCACAAGCTACTACCTCGACATCGACCATGCGATACCTTTCTATGGGACTCAAGAACCCGAGGAGTATCTCGAATGGGAGCGTTTGATGGACGACTACCTCAAGCTACATCAAGTTCCTCCCGAAGATCAAGTGAAGTGCTCCATAAGGAACTTCCATGACTATGCGTCCACATGGTGACTTCATGCAGCTTCGGAGACCTACAACATGAGTTGGCCCAAGACGAAGAGAGCTTTGCGGTGAGAGTTTGTGTCTCCAACCTACACGGAACAACTTCTACGCCAATTGGAGAACACCATCCAAGGATCAAAGTCCATCAACGAGTACTTCAAGGAGATGAAGATTGCCTTGCGACAAGCCGGCGTGGACGATGCCATTTCGATGAAGTTCCACTTCATGATGGGATTGCACAACGACATCTCCAAGACGATCTTCCCCGAGAACTACAAGTCCCTCAACGACAACTACATTGGTGCTCTCAAGGCGGAACAAGAACTCATGTAGGCCAAAGCTTCTCCACCCCAAGCTCACTTCGCGATGACCAAGCTCCATAAGAACGAGCATGAGGCTAGTACCACCATGATGTCCAAGCCCGACGAGCTCCAAGATGATGCTCCCAAGTTCGACTTCACCGCCATCCCTCTTTGTGGCATTGATGATGCCGAGTCCTCCATGACTCTTTTTCAAGACGGTGCATCAACGACTACGACTATGGAGCCAATCAAGGAACATGCTTTGGAGGCGAGCGACGAGGTGGCGAGCAAGGATGATGCTTCCATATTAGGAGGCGAGAGTGATGATGTGCCATCTTCGGCCTTCATCCATGGCGACGGTGATGCGATGGTTGAGTATTTCACCTCGACCACAGCGACGTATGATGACTTGAGTGACTTTTTCCACCATATTGAGAGTGAGAGTGACTTCACCACTAGCCCCATATATGATGTGTTTCCACAATTCCCATGTGAGGATAGCCACAACCCCCACCACTTGAGTGAGATGAGTGACCCCGCCATATGTGAGTTTGAGTGCACCTATTACGAGGGAGTGAGTGAACCACCACATAGAGAGAGTGAGATAGTTGATGGGCATGTGAGGCCACTATGATTTCTAATGACTTGACCTCTACCTCTATTGTGTCTTCTCATTTGGTGCTAGGTCCCATATATGATGACGCGCCGATTCACGACGACTACGTTCTACCTTTGGACAAGACGATGGCCATGGTGGAATATGATGCACCCCCCACATGGTTCCATCAAGTTGATGATGATGACCACCATTTGGTCTTTACCACCTCACCTACACCACTTGAGTGGAATGACAAAGGTAACATAGGTGGAGGTGATGCTCTAGTCCCACTAGTGACATCCTTGACATTGATTGCTTGCATGATGTTGATCAACCTATTACCATGCTTCATGCTAGTGCTACTTCCCCATGCGATGATTTACCCATTTATGATGAGTATGATGATTTTCATGTGGAGTCTATTAGTTGTGATGCCATGTTACATAGGATTTCTTGTGATAATTCTTTAGGTCACATCATGTTTGCCAATCCGCTTGACTTGTCATATGCTATGCATGAGATCAATCATATGTCATATTTGCAATCTCTTCATAGTGACTATGCATATTCTATTAAAATAAACCCAATTTGCACTTATGGCATAGATGACAAGCCCATGGTTATTGGCATTTGTTTTTCTTGTGATGATATTGATATGCTCCGTTTGCATCATTTATCTCATATGCCATGCCATAACCACCTTGTGTTGGATGTTGTCCATTTTCTCCATATGATGTTCCGATATTGCTCATGAGGAGACCCCCATAGTTTCCTCATACATTTTAGGAGACTTTGATCACTCCCATTCATTGCAAGATCCCAATACTTGTGCGCACCATATGCTTCCCATGAATAAACATGCTATTGATGTGCCATATACTTGCATTCTCAATTTGTGTCCACATCGTGTTATACACAATAACTATTCTTTCATGATGGATGACATGTTCCTATACCATGCATCAAATTTCTTTGAGTGATGCTTATCGTGTGCTAACTCTCACCTGCACATACACATCATGATGGATGATGTGTACATTTACCACACACACAATTTATTTCGTTTGTGTTTCTTTTGTGTAGGTACCCATGAATTCTTGTCAACCTCGCAATCCCACGAGTTGACAAAACGAGCTCTAGAGAGCAATGATGACTTGGGAACCCATGGATTGTCTTTCCCATCGCTCTCTTCGTGCAAATACTTGGCCCATTTCTTCTACATGGCCCTCACTTGGCTATGGGGTATTGTCCATTATATATTATATGCCCATCTTGCCATGTTCACTTTGCATGATATGCTCATTACTATGCCTTTGTCATGCATTCATGACCCATGCTTTGCATTACACATGATGATTGATTCTCATACTTGTATGTGTATTTGCAAGATTGGTGGAGATATTGCTTGTTATTGCCATGTTTGCTTTGTGCCCCATGCCTACTATGATACTATGATATTGCTTTGTGTTTATGCTTGCGATATGTCATGTGCATTACCTATGCCTATTATTTGCTCACATGACATGATTGCCATGATTTCCTCTAGTATGTTGCATCTTCACACTACTAGCTTGCACGACTTGATTCCTCTGATTGCTTATGTTGCATCACCGATGATTCATACTTGCTCATTTCATGCGGTTGATGACAACCATCTACATGATTTGCACATGATTATTATTGCTTGCCATCATATATCTCCATATGTTGCCTCTCTCATGCTAGATGATTTGCCATGTATTGAGCGCAACCATGATTTTCGTCTTGCTAATGAGATTGCCCCCATAGCATTCTCACATATGTTTGGAGATTTTGACATATTCCTTGTGAAGCATAATTGTCTTGCCTCTTTGCACCATATACCTAGTGCCATGAATATAGCCATTATTGCATCATATTATTCATGCACTTGTGCTTCTAATGGTTATGTGCGAAAGAACAGAACCATCATGATGGATGATGTGTTTATCTACCATGCGCATACGTTCTTTGTTTTGTTGTGTGCATGTGTAGGATACTTGGACTTTGTGTCAACTTCCATGTCACATGAGTTGACCATTCGAGCTCTTGAGAGCGATCCTCATACATTCGACCACGACTCGCTTCGACACCACGTTTCTTACAACTTCGGCAATGTGAAGAATGCACAAGGACACGCCTTCAAGGTGACATCTTTCTTGAGCATGGATATTGTGGATCATACTAGTGTTGCTTGCACCATGAGATTTATTGTTCATGTTGGACCACTTGATCACACACTTGTTAGAGATCTTGCTTCGACTTGTCATTTTCACAATTCCATGCATCATGATATATATGCCTTGTGTGTTGCATCCAATTCATGGATTACTTGCTCCTATCACATGTTTGGTTGCAACAATGTCGTTTCTTCACATATGTCACGTCCCAATGATTGCTACATGCTTTCCTTGATTGCCTCACACATGATGAACACTTGCTCTTTCTATTGTGTTGAGTGCCATACTATCTTCACTACACCCTATGCACGTTATGCTTGGATTGTCTTACACTTGTCCCATGTGTTTAGACACTTCATTGTATTTGGTGTTGTGAATGTTTCTTATGCCTACAATTGACCATTTGTCAAGCGCTTTATGCATGATTTCTATGACCTTGAGGTTGATTCTTCTTCTCTTGTTACTCATATTTGCATCTACCTCACATTTACATGCTTGTCCCCATGATACCTTTGCTTGTGCTCAATTTATGTGCTTACATGCCATGTCACAATCCTTTGTCACACCATATGCTTTGCATGATGACGACACTTGTCTGGTGAATCACCTCTTGAATGCTTGGTTTTGCACTAATTCTAACCACATTTATTTTTCCAAGTGTTTGTTGTCCTTGCTCATTTTGAAGGAATCACTAGACGGTGCGACATTGGAGAGTGCCCACTCCAATCTTGAAGATGATGACTACTTGGTGAATGTCCGCTTCTACACGGCAAAGCCATCTCTCTCCCATGGTGATTTGGTTTTCGATCCGAGGTCGGATCTTTCCCAAGGGGGAGGGATGATGCGGAGCATCCTATGGACATCACCATGTCAAGAATCCGTTCGGCAAGTGACACATGCGACATCTACTTCACATACACAAAGGTATTGTCGGAACACCATCGACGAGGAGGAGGAGGGCAAGCACAAGTGTACAACTACACCATCCGCGACAGAAGCATGGAAGAGAAGGAAGAAGAGGATCCACCCAGTCCAGGATGAGCGGTACTACCGCCCACACCAAGTGGTACTACCGCTGAATGCCCACAAGTGGTACTACCGGCCAACTTCCGCTCTACTGCTGCTCAACCCGACAAACTCCTGTGATCGAGCGGCACAAGTCCGGTACTACCACCTGTTCAAGCGGTACTACCGCCCGAGGGACCGGTACTACCGCCCTTCCTGTGCGCAGCCGGGCATTTGGCCTTGTATCTCTCTCCCACTTACCCCTTCGTGGCTTAGACTATATATAGACCAACCCCATCTCCTTTCTAGGGTCAGCAAAGTAGTAGCTCATTTAGACATAGAGCTTTGCTCATCCATTACGGATCTACTCCACAAGAGAGACCACGGCCCCTTTTCGGAGAAGATCCCCTTGGATTCAAGACCCCCCTTTGGGTGGCCCCCTTCAAGACCTCCTCATGGAGATGAACCTTATCTTGTATCTTTCCCTCTGTTGTTCATGTACCTTGTGGATCTTGTGTGTTTGATTGTCTAGTGGATGTGTGATTGGACTTGTTTTTGAGTGTTTCCCCTTGTGATTTCTCACCGTTCTTCCCCGTGTTCTTCGTGTTCTTCGCGGGATCCGCTCCTTTCGTGAAAGATCGGCCCCTAGGGTTCCTACCCTATATCAAATCATGTCTTGACTATAAGTTTACAAAGCTTTCCATATGCCTTAGTAGGCCCAAAAGCCTTCCGTGCGCGTCACTGACTATAATTCTCAAAAAAATAGTAGGCCCACAAGTGAGCATCACGTCTGTGGCAGAGAACATATAGCCCATTTGCGATTTGTAATAGTGTATAGCCCATTTTTGAATTCTAATGGAATTTGCTACAACCCATTTACAGTTTGTTAAAATTACAACCCATTTTCTAGCTAGGACAACGATTAATAATTTAAACCAACCTCTCAAAACAAAATTCAACCAAAAATCCCACATTTGGGGGATCCGAAACAATTATCCCAAAATTTTGAGTCAGATTAAATATAGGTTCAAAATGAATTTGTATTAAGTAAAAATCTAAAAAAATAATGCGCATGCAATAAGTAATGAAATGAAAATTTCCAAATTCAAACAATATTATTTTTGAAACTAATTACCTGCTTGGTGCGTTTTTGTATATTTACGGCCCAGTTTTTATAATTACATCCCATTTATGATTTCTTAAAGCCCATTTTCTTGTTAGACCTAATAGGAAAGATTTACAGCCCAGCGGGGTGGAGAATAACAAGTTGACCTGGGTTGTGTATTCCGCAAAAAAAGTATAGCTGGGCTGGCCATTTTCACCTTGAAAAAATAATATCTGGGCTGGATATTTGGTCGATATAAAATAATAGCCTAGGCTAGATGTACCACAGCCCGCCCAGTTGATACCCTGCTCCTCTGAACAACAACAAAAACTCGCTCAAGAAAAACTCCGCTTACACCTAAAATAATAAATACTGCTCGAGTTGCTAGGTCCCAACTATTGGCCGCACCTTGTTCAATTCTCTTGTTTATTGACTATATAGGTTGATGATGGCGTGGGATTGTGATGTCAGGAAACCAGGAGGAAGCAAGAAAAACTATAGTTGTATATAATAAGGAGGAACTTGCGTACATACGGCTATGGCCCTAGTGGGTTCCTACTGTCATCCAGTCAAAATAAAGTCATATCCTAAATCCTCATGTTCGTTGACCATGTTGACAATGCTCGGCGCCATGACGAGCGCAACAACTCGAAAGATGACAAAGAGGGCCTCGCGGGCCCTATGGATGGTCTGATACAGCGGCCGCTACTCATTCAGGAAGCCAGGATCATTGGACACCTATGAGAACCTTCGAGAGACTGAGACGGCATGAAATGGTAAGGCCGCGCTTGGGAGCTCTGGTTTATTTCACACTTGTATTAAGATACAAGTGTAATTTACTCGTCATCGAAAACAACGCATAAAATACAGGCATAATGAAACCGAGGGCCCGAGGTCTCTAACGAAAACTGGTGTGTTATGCATGTAATTTGAGAGACCAATGTATATTTTACTAGTCGAAATCGACCAACCAAGCACTTCACCCGAGACCATCTACTTTTATTTATAAGAGTCAGTTTTACAAGCAGTTTTGGTTGGAAAACGACGATCCAATCACGGCCTAAGATGATGAGTTGGTCAGAAGATCATATGGTTTCACCTCTAACCTACCCGAGTTGTCGTATAGGCTATGAATGAAACATAAGACAATGAACTTCTTAAGCACAGAAACAACAGAAGAGGATGATCTTCTTAACGTGCAAATCACAGGCATTAGCTCAACATGCAAAACAATATGAAGCATTATTCTCAGGAGGCACGGTGAACAGCTCATGATGCCGCATGCCACATCATTCCAAGCTCAACTTTGCAATCAAACTCACAAGGCCTGGCATTACATAGACAACATTCAGAGCAAACTCTTAAAATACCTTAGATAATTCAACATTCATGTGACTATGCATCTCAGAAGAGTAAATATTTACTTCTGAACTAAAGACAGGAATAGGAAAAAACGATTGACGTTGCTCACAGCAAAGGGCATCCCACTCAAAAATATCAAAAGCATGTCTTCTGGCTAACATCAATGAGCAAAATTTGACAAGGTTTTCCAATTCCAATATATTAAACTAATGTCTTCTTGTTAAGATCAATGATTAAACTTTGACAAGCTTTTACCATTCAAAATATGTAATGCCTATGATTGTGGAACAAGCAGGGTTTGTCATCAGTTTGTCATCTGATAGTCCGGTGGCTCAAGGTGGCAACAAATGATTAGAGAACCATTCGATGTATTGTGCATGATGAAGTATTATGGAGGACACGAACCATCTGAACATTTTGTGCAGTTCCACTAAAATCAAGCTGAGCATGCCTATGGACTTCGTATTTATATGCTGCAAGAAAACAAAGACACATTAGCACACACATGAATATTGGCCCTAGTGTCAACCCACCAATCGGTGGACTAACAAACTGAAAGTACGGTAAATAGATTACCATACCCAGATGCCCCATCATTGTTGCTTAGAATGACATTGATAGACTTTGAGTCCTGTCCTGACTTCTTGTACTTGTTTGGGCACTTTTTGCCCAGTGCACTCCGCGTGTTGTAGAGTTGCCTATGCTCTCTGCAGACTAGTCATGTCACCAACATCTACTAATACTTTGTAAAGCTTCTCAATCATTCCTTCTCTAATGTAGCGCAAACTGTGATTGCTTCTTTCTGCAAAGTGTTAAGACCAACTGGACCCACTAATGCAGCGGTTTGCCTTAGTCACATTGGCTCCTTTTGTGCAGTTCAACTAAAATCAAAGTCGGAATAAAACCGAGCTTCAATTTTGATATCCTTGTAAGCAACAATCTATACCCATACTAATTAGAGACTCTGAAGAAATTACCATATTAATTAAAATTATGAACCGTTCATCTCTGGTGGGACCGAGTTATTAGGGTGGATATTAACCCATGTAACTTTCCCTTAATGGTGTGATTAATTCGTCCTTTCATCAAGGTTGAATGCCCACATTCCTTTCCCCTTGATTTGGTAAAAAAATAAGTTGTCCTCCTGTATTCCCCCATGCCCACCACCCCACCCGTCGCTCACCAAGGATCGCGCCGCCGCCCTGCTCCCCACCACCGTGAACCATCTCTCGCCTTAGTCCTCTCTATCCTCCCCCCAATGAAAAACAAATCCACGTCTCTCTCAAAACCAAGTTGAGGCATGGATCCTGTGTAATCAAGGAGCTTGTTGCGTCAAGATTATTTTCCTCCTCTGGATCAGGTTCGTTTTCCCACATTTTTTTTGTTCTGGATTTGTTTTCTTTCTGGTTTATACTTGAATCCACATTAACTTCAGGTTTGGACTCAATTTTTTTTCAATCACCCCTTCAGATAGTGTTTTTTTGACAGAAACACTGTAAGGGAACCCCCTACAATATAATTGGTGTAACAAACCCAAATTGCAAGTACCGTGCCTTGAACCTGGGTGGGTGGGAAGGCATCAGCCCCTTCCCACCACTAGGCTATGCCTTAGTTTTCCCCTTCAGATAGTGTTGTGCGCTCAAGGGATTCAATCTAGAATATTCTCACCTACAGTACAACCTATGGAAGCCTAAGATCGGTCGAGGCATAAGTATGCTCATCAGGTGAGTTTATAAATTAAGAAACATGTTGTCTAAACAAACATAAACGTGAAGGAGCTAATGTCAGTTTTTAACATGCCATTGGTTAAACCACTCCTATATCAATTTTTGTATGGGCAAAAAATGCCAGGGACCCTATATGGCAGGATTAATATCTTTTCTTGATTTCTTTTTTTGCTGGTCTACCACAATCTCCTGTTCAAGGAAGTACCTTCCCAAGCTGGCATGTCCTGGCCATTGTAGGTTAGATAATTGACTTCCGATGAACATTCTTCTTATCCTCTTTCAGTTAGATAGTTATATTGTGGAACACTTGGCAATGAAGCTCTCTGTCAACTATTAGAGCATTGATAGTTTTGTGTTGTAAATCTGAATGTTTTTGCGGGCAATTGGTTTATAAAAGCAATGGCATGTGACAACTACTAAAGCATTGAGTGTCATTGCTGTTACACTTTCTATAAGTATGGGGATTGATTTTCTGTCAATTGTGCGTTACAACTGACAACTACTAAATTTCAATGCCCTTTTTTTGACAATTTTAGGTTAAATAGAATGGTGTGTGAAATAATTGGTGCTATCAACTAGGATTAATCATGGCATTGTTGGGTAATATAGAAGTTATACTCTAAATTGATATTAACCTCAACACAAAGGAACTCTCACATATGTTTGCTCTATCTCCAACTGGGAAATAATGTGTGCATACATATCCGCTGGAACGTTACCCATGCTCCATACTCGGATCCGGTGATACAATTTATTGGCGAGACACACCCATCTCACAAAGTGCTCACAACTTCCCAGCAAATGCTGCTCACTGAGTGCCTCCTACATTCAACAAGGGTTGTGAAAAAGAAGCTGTGAGTTCCCCACATCTACTGAACATCATTTGGTTACTTCGTTTCTCTTCCTGCAGTTTTTGCATGGGCTACAGACATGATGCTTTGTATGAGAAGAAGACTGACATGATTTGGGTATGTTGCATGTACATTCGAATTAGTTGTACTCAGGAATGTTTTTAGAAAATAATTCGCAACAATGTGCATGTCAAATTTATCAACTACTGTTGCTCTTCGTTTTGAAGGATTTGATTATGGGAGTTCTAGTATGCCCTGACCACGTACAATAGATGTAGACACCATTGTTGCTTCCTTATTTGTACCTGATTGAGACATTTTAAAACCTTATCTGTACCATTGAATTATGTTGCCCGATATGTTCATCGATGTTGTGGAAAACGATTTTGATTATCGTTGCCCATATGTATCTAATTAGATTTGCAATTACACTTTGTTTTATTTATCATGTGTATCTAGAAAACAAGATTGTGAAGCTTACAATTTATTAGTTTTTCTGTGATTTCTCTTTATTTTGCTGATAGTCCATTACTCAGGATTATAAGAGCCATCATCTTTATGAGAATTTTTCCTTCAGGTGTTGGAAGGTGTTAGTATGTTTCTACAGAGAAAGCTACACAACATGCCTAATTTTGTACTTACCTTGCAGTTCTGTAGATCTACTACAATTATATGATGTCTTCGCATCAGAACTTTGCAAGCATGACAAGATATTAGCATATATATGTATCGCACCTTTGGTTCGATCGTACATTCACAATATTTTGATGTACTACGTTTTGGTTGGCAGAGAGGATTCTTATGGGGACGCATGATTCACTGTATTTTGTTTTGCTTTCGGGCCAATGAAATTTCTGGAAATGGAAAAAAATCTATGCGTATATAAGGTAATTTTCATTGAAACATACACTTTCCTCTACACAAGGCATTGCAGTAATAGTAATTTCTATATTCTAATAAGGTTTAGTTGGACACTTGAGCTCCGTTAGCAGTTCTATAGATCTACTACAATTATATGGTGTCCTGATATTAGAACTTTGCAAGCATGAAAAGATATCAAGATATGATTTTGGCCTCTGTTTTTATGTTGTGATATCTGTAATTTCCTAAGACTTTGCGTTAGGATTAAGAGCATAATAATTGCAAGGATTTCATTTTCAGTTTTGAAAGGTATTGGTGAGGTTCCATTCCATTAATGCAGATCACACCTTTGGTTACTTCATACATTCACAGTAGTTAGATGTACTATGTTTTGGTTCGCAGAGAAAATTCTTATGGGGACACATGATTCACTATATTATGCTCTATTTTCAGGTGGATGAAATTGTTGGACTGAAAAGAAACAGTGTGTATGTATGGTAATTCTCATTGCAAAATCCATTTTCCTCTACATAAGGCGCTGTTGTTAATAATAATTCATATATTCTAATAACTTGTGGTTGGACACTTGATGCACTAATTGCAAAACTAATGTTTGTACGCAGTTAAATGCTTCAATATTTATTTATTTATTACAAATATACGGCAGTTTACATGCAAGTCTAGCAAAATTTTGGAAATACTTCCTATTTTAGTGACGACACTTGAGTTTTTCCAGAAAATAAGCAGTGTCAAGCGACTGCTTATGAAACTAAATTTCTATAGAAATAACTGCTGCTGTTTTGACATATATTTTTCTGCCAAACAAATGTTCCATTTTTAGTACTTTATCATCTACATTAACTTTATAGACGTATTAAGTGAAGTCACGAGCATTTGTTAGGTCTTCACTTGGATTTTGTTGATTATAGATACTGTGCAATATTTTACTACCCCCAACTTCAAAAAGAGGCTGCTTATAATTTTTGAGATGTAACTCTGACCATGAATTAGACTCAATTCTATTATGGCGTAACAGTTTGCAGGATCAACCACTTTAGAACTTTCCTCCTGTTGCACTCATATGCTAAAGATCATAACAAAGCTAGATTACATGACGACACTGATATTTATGAATTATTTCTCATCCATGTGTTATCCATTGTTTGTCCAACAGCTACAGCTACAACAGTTATACAGAGTTTGAACATTGAGAATGATGTTATGCAATATGACAGCTGGTCATATAACTTGGGTAATGGAAAATAATGTACCAGAACCAAACCCTTATTGGTGATCCTCAACCTACTCGAGCACCATACAAATGGTTATGCAAATATTCTTGCTTAGCCAAACAATAATTTTTTTCAGGCTTCTTATACAGGAGAGACTTAACAATAGCGATTTGATGAAGAGACTTTTTTGCTGGGTATAA
The DNA here is from genome assembly GCF_003073215.2 of Triticum urartu. NCBI lineage: Eukaryota > Viridiplantae > Streptophyta > Magnoliopsida > Poales > Poaceae > Triticum > Triticum urartu. The sequence continues at coordinate 311,350,202 of NC_053022.1, read as the reverse complement.
AAATTGTATCCTATGTGAGGAAGACACAAATGAAATTATGATGTACGTTTTTCTCAGGTGCATTCAGTTAGATTTGTTTCGGTGGAAACTGGGTATTGGATGGGACACTGATATGCTTAATGAAGCAAATAACAGCGATACCATCATATGTTTTAATAAGATCATGAGTAGTGGGTGTTGGTCTATATGGAATCATAGAAACATCTTTGATAACAAAGATTCTAATATAGAGACGTGCCTATTCAGTTTCAAGAAGCATTTTTGTATCATCATGAAGACGTCAAAACCTAGCCTAAAGGAGGGGTCACATATAGAAAGACATGTAATTTGTTTTCTTCTCCTCCTGTACATATACACATGTACCTCATCCATCATATTAATAGAAAACGGGTCACGGTTGGGGTTTAACCTACTATATTTTTCTCAAAAAATAGACTGAATAATCCTAAGTCATGTAACTTATAAATTGTATATATCAATTAATATCTTGTATAAAATTTATGTAATAGGCAATTGATAAACAAAGTAATAACAAAGATATGTGCCAAAATATCAGAAATAGACAATGAAGAATGTGGATTCCTAGATATATGGTCAAGTGTGGAAGATGCATGGATGATTACAGAATAAATAGTGTATTAATTAATTAATTGTTTAAAAACAAGATATTAATTAATGAAGCTTAGGGACCAGATAGTTCCTATATATGCTTGGAATTGGTCCATCGATGAATAGGATGCGAACGACCAATAAGAATTGGACAAAACTTACAAGGTAGTTCTTATGATGAAATATTCACATCCTGCATTGAAAAAAAAATCCATGGTATTATTTAATGAAGCTTAGCGGCCAGATAGTACCTCCGCTAGAAAACGTTCATGGATGAATCGGATGCAAACCACCAATAAGAGTTGGACAAAAGTTACAAGGTAGTTCATAATATGAAATATTCACATCCTAATTCGATAAACTAGCCCGTGCATTTGCATGGGTTGACGACTAGTAAGTATAATAAGGGAAACAATTACTGAGAAACAATTACCGATCTACCTTAACTTAATGAGAAACAAAGCAGGAGAGTAGCAATTCTCAATTAGTGTGATTCATTCATATTAACTGAGACATTATCTTAACAATGCCTTGTTTCAACATGTATAAAGAACGACAAAGCAGAAAAAGTACCATTCCTAAAGCAATGCGACTGATTCATTTTAATAGAGACATTGTCTTAACATTACCTTGGTTAAACATGTAGAAAGAACTACAAAGCAGGATAGTACCATTTCTAAAACACTGTAACCGATGTATAATAACAGAGACATTATCCGAACAATACATTTCTTAAACATGTACTCCGGCCGATCCCTAACAGAAATGGTACTCCCGTCGATCCCTAACAAGTTTTACAGTTTTGAACTAAGATTCAGTAGTTAATTCTGAGGAAAGTCGGTACTGAAAGTTGGTACTGACCTTTCAAGACCAAGATTTGAAACAACTTGTGAGGAAGACCTGAAGGAGGATGAAACAACAAGCCAAAAAAATGGTAATCCCGCCAATCCCTAACAAGTGTTGCAGTTTTGAACTAAGATTCAGTAGTTAATTCCGAGAGTGGCATTGCTTAATTTTACCAGCGGTATTAGATTAACAACAAGAATAAACAGTTCCAGGGGAGAGTGGGCGCAACAACACCATGTGCTTCCATCTACTTATAAACGGGGTGATGCATAGTTTGTTGTAACAAAGAAACAAGCATCATGTCTGGGTTAGTCCCATTTTTGTTCACTACTTAATGGGAAAAGAGAGCAATTCAATAGCTTCAATTCAACATTTATTTAAAACAATACCAATACAAGTAGCACAACATCTCAAAGCACATTGCACAATCATGTGGATGAAGGCATGTACTGACCTTTCATGAGATAGACAAGATAAAACACAAATCTACCAACATGAATAGGAAATCCAATCTCGTTTTGTGCAGTTGCACTGAAATAAAGCAAAGTTGCTAGTGTGACATTTAAGTTCGCTATAGCGACAAGTTGAATAGATACCCCTGTTTTTACAGAGGCAAAAAAGGAATCAATTACTGGCCAATAAAGGAGGATGAAGCTTGCTGCCACAAAAATGGAAATCCCGCCAATCCCTAACAAGTGTTGCAATTTTGAACTAAGATTCAGTAGTTAATTCCAAGAGTGGCATTGCTTAATTTTACCAGCGGTATTAGATTAACAAAAAGAATAAACAGTTCCAGGGGAGAGTGGGCGCAACAACACCATGTGCTTCCATCTACTTAGAAACGGGGTGATGCATAGTTTGTTGTAAAAAAGCAACAAGCATCATGTCTGGGTTCGTCCCATTTTTGTTCACTACTTAATGGGAAAAGAGAGCAATTCAATAGGTTCAATTCAACATTTATTTAAAAAGTACCAATACAAGTAGCACAACATCTCAAAGCACATTGCACCATCATGTGGATGAAGGCATGTACTGACATTTCATGAGACGACCAAGATAAAATACGAATATACCGACACGAATAGGAAATCCAATCTCGTTTTGTGCAGTTGCACTGAAATCAAGCAAAGTTGAAGGTGTGACATTTAAGTTTGCTATAGCAACAAGTTGAATAGATACCCCTGTTTTAACAGAGGCAAAAAAGGAATCAATTACTGGCCAATAAAAGGAGGATGAAACATGAGGCCACAAAAATGGAAATCCCACCAATCCCTAACAAGTGTTGCAGTTTTGAACTAAGATTTAGTAGTTAATTTTGAGAGTGGCATTGCTTAATTTTACCAGCGGCATTAGATTAACAAAAAGCATAAACAGTTCCAGGGGAGAGTGGGCGCAACAACACCATGTGCTTCCATCTACTTATAAAGGGGGTGATGCAGAGTTTGTTGTAACAAAGCAACAAGCATCATGTCTGGGTTGGTCCCATTTTTGTTCACTACTTAATGGGAAAAGACAGCAATACAATAGCTTCAATTCAACATTTATTTAAAATGGTACCAATACAAGTAGCACAGCATCTCAAAGCACATTGCACAATCATGTGGACGAAGGCCTGTACTGACCTTTCATGAGACGACCAAGATAAAATACGAATCTACCAACCCGAATAGGAAATCCAATCTCGTTTTGTGCAATTGCACTGAAATCAAGCTAAGTTGCCGGTGTGACATTTAAGTTCGCTATAGCAACAAGTTGAATAGATATCCCTGTATTCACAGAGGCAAAAAAGGAAACAATTACTGGCCAATAAAGGAGGATGAAACAAACGGCAACAAAAAGAAGCATCTAACTTACCTTGATGGAAAACAAAGTAGGATAGTAGCATTCCTAAAACGGTTGCATTGATTCATATTAACAGAGACATTCTCTTAAAACAACATTTAAAAATGTAATTTACTTTAAACAGTTGCATTGCTTCAATTTTCCGGTGGCATTCTTAGATTAACGACAACAAAATGGTTGTATGGGACATGGGACATGGGACATACCAGCACCATGTGCATCCACACGTATAAATGGGTGATGCAAAGTATGTTGCCAAGCAGCTTATCTGTGTTTGTCCCATATTTGTTCTCTTTGAACCTATTTCATATGTGAGGGTAGCAAATCTAGTCCTGCACAAACTACCCAACCCCCTCAATTTCTTTCCTTTTTCAACAAAGAGATCGGTTCCTTACAGATGTGTGTACCTTTTTCAGCAAATCTAGGTTTGAGAGTATGTATAGTTTGCCCTCTCTCAATAATTATGGTTTGTTGTGTTCGGCCTAAACTTGGTCAAACTTTACAAAGTTTGACTTCAGTCAAATCTAATATGCGGAGTAAATAAAAATGGAGGGCTACTACGTTCATCCGCGTTTTTAGTCCACACCATTTTTAATCAAAGTTAATAGCTGGAAAAAAAATTACAGGGGAGCTGAAGACGAAGTTGTGAGAAGGCTTAGAAATCAATACAAAACTTATGCTCTTAGTACCAACGTCAATCCTTCTTCGAGGAAACATTTGGTTCATAGCCAATTGTGTGATAAAATTGCACCAAGGTGAAAGACGACTGCGTCTCCAAAGCAACCAAGGTGAACTGATGAAGGATATCATCTTCGTGGGTAACAAGCAAAGAGCACTGATGGAAGACAACTTGTTTTTCATTGAAAATCGATTAGCTCCACGAACTGATGCAACCATGAGGCACAACCATGAGCATCGATAGGTCATCATAGTGATGCATCATCCATTTGGCATCAAGTTTGGGCGAGGCACCTATGATGTTCGACAAATCCTCACCGTGGTCTGTTTCTTCTCAGTGATCAAGCTCGAGGAAGGAAGAACCACGTGGCAGAGGATAGTGAGGCGGAACAACAATGGCCATCCAATTTTGTGCATTTCCACCAAAATTGAGGAAGACATGCCCGGGTATGGAGATACACATCGCTGTTTGCAAAAATATAAAAAGGGATATAGTGTTGTTACTTTGTTTTGGCAGTGGTACAAGATTAACAGCGACATCTCAATTGTCAATAAGAACTAATGAAAAGTACACCAACAAACAGAAGCATCATGATTATCTTGATGGGAACTAAACCAGGATACTCGGGAAAAAAAGCATTTCTTCATTTAACCACTGATAATATTAGATTAGCAAGAACAATAGGAGCATATGGACAATGACCACACAACCACCATGTACTTTTTGTCAAAACAACATGTATACCTCCACCGAGGCATAAACCAAGACAACTTTTCGAGTGGCATTTCCTCTATAATAATAGCTGATGTTGGACCAGCCGACGAACCCTAGCTACTGTACATGGGGAGCTGGGGAGTAGTCGCATAGAAGAAAACCCGCATGCAGCAACCTGGGGAGCTGGACTAGTACAAGAAGTTATACCTCAGGTGGGCGAGATATCACTTAGGAGGGCGGGCAGGATCTGCCCACACGACGGCAGCGAACAAGGGCGCGGAGGACCTTCGTCCGCGCCAGCGCCGGCTCCGAGAGGACGGTGCGCATCGGCTTCCTCCATCACCGACAGCGACAACGTCAATGCTTCGAGAGGACGGTATTCGGCCGGATCTGTGACCACTGGTGAGGAGAGAGATAGAGTGGACACTGCCATCTTGTTTTGATATGGAGAGGGTGAGAGAGCGAGATGCGAGAAACCCTATCAAACAAGAGGCTATGTATACAATGGAGTAAAAAATCTCTCCATATCTGTGGTTTTAAATAGAATACGCGTGTTCCCGGAAAAAAGAAATGAAAACTGGCGGACAATTTTTTAAGGTACCAAGAAAGAAAACTTGATCAAAAACACGCCCCCGCTTGTAGATCGCGAGAGTCGTCGCGCACACACACATAGATATAGACATGCATATCCGTGTTTACGTAAAATTCCATCTCCATCTCCATCTCCATCTCCAATCATATTTGTCCAACTGGCACATTATTTACGTTGTTAATTATATACGCAGCAATATTAACGTACAACATCTCTTGTTTGTGGGCATCCGGACCGCTACCACGCCCGCTCCTGACCAACCCGAACCCCCTTCATCACCCACATGTGCTTCCCGCCCGAAACAGTCAGTGCCGCATTCATGCCCGGCCAGAGCGGACGCGACCTCTCACTAGCGCCAACATTGAAGCGGCGCGCCGGCCGAGAGAGCGTCACCGCGCCGCTTCCCGGTGCACACGACTGCTCCGTGTTCAAAGGTCGCAATAGCCGGCCACAACATGCATGTAAAAAGTTCTTGGGAGTCCATGCTGCAGCTATCTGTCCTCCCCCAACTCGTCAATCTCTTCCAGTAGTGCTAGTACTCCATGGCGCAATCGATCAACAAGCAGGCGGGGAAGTTATCGTATACTCGGTTTGCGGTGAGTGGCATGCCGAGCGACCATGTGGGGTGGAGTCGTGGACGAGGGTGACACACGAACGTGACAGACATGATTTAAACGTTGGTTTTGCTTGATGGCGCGATCCAACGAAACAAAACGTTGGTTTCTCCCTGTTTCCATTTTTTCTCTGGAAAAATGGAAACTTTCCACTCCATTTTAATTCCTACTCCAAGGTTGCCCCATTACAACATTCCATCAAATACAAAGGAAAACTAACACGCATGTTGATGCATCTCAATGATTCACAGATCATAGCCAATATTTACTTCACAACTAAAGATAAAAGTTGTGAAAGCGTGTACAAAAGAAAAACTACTGATGGGGTCACTACGACTTAAACCCTATACCCTAAATATGATTTAATTTCTTGTCTAGGTAGAACCTATCGAACGAAAGACGGTTGGCACCCTCAAATCATACGATGCTTTTGTGCAGTTCCACTAAAATTGAGCTGAGCATCCATGATGGCAAAGATATTGAAGAAGTGTGATTAGAATAATAGTACTGGCACTAGTTCATGAGACATAAACTCATCACAAGTAGAAGCCGGTAGAAGTAGAAAAATATCAACATGGAGATGGAGCTACGTGGGGAGCTGCGGCAGTGGAGCAAGCCGGCTCCAAAAGGAAGATGAACCTGGGATGTAGGGCTGTAGCTAGAAGGGCTGTTGGGATGCGGCATCAGCTGAGGGAGTCCAGGATTATGGGGTCCTCGGGCGTCCGGGCTATGTGATATGGGCTAGACTAATGGGCCGTGGAGATACAAGATGGAAGACTTTCCCCGTGTCTGGATGGGACTCTCCTTGGAGTGAAGGTAAGCTTAGCGTGCGGACATGAAGATTCCTTTCTTTGTAAACCGACTCTGTACAACCCTAGCCCCCTCCGATGTCTATATAAACCGGAGGGTTTAGTCTGTAGAGGCAATCATAATCATATAGGCTAGACATCTAGGATTTAGAAATTAGGATCTCGTGGTAGATCAACTCTTGTAACCCCTATACTCATCAAAGTCAATCAAGTAGGAAGTATGGTATTACCTCCATCAAGAGGGCCCAAACCTGGGAAAACATCGTGTCCCGTATCTCCTGTTACCATCAATCCTTAGACGCATAGTCCGGGACCCCCTACCCAAGATCTACCGGTTTTGACACCGACATTGGTGCTTTCATTGAGAGTTCCAATGTGTCGTCGTCGAAAGGCTCGATGGCTCCATCAATAATCTACAACAATGCTACCTCAAAGGAGTTTTTTTCTCCCAGGCCAGATCTTTGTATTCGGCGGCTTCGCACTGCGTGCCAACTCAGTTGTCCACCTGGAGTAGATCGACAGCTACGCCCCTGGTCACCAGATCAGTTTTGGAAATCTAAACTATGTCGCTGATATCCGAGGAGACTTGATCTTCCAAGGGTTCGCAGCCCCAACCACCGCTCCGGCCTTAGATCCGGAGCACGTCATCAGGTCCGAAGATGGGAGTCTAGAGCCCGTCAGACTCTCTGTGGCCTTAGCACTCAACACCGGAAAACCAGAGAGAATAGTGTCTCTGGCAATCATTACAAAGCTGGACTCTTCTCCGGATACTAATTCCGAACCCTGGAGGCCCGCGTCATACGAGTTCAGCCCGGAAACTTCCGACCCCGTCCAAACCCTGCTCTTAAACGAGGCTCTGGACTTAATGTGATCCCTCGTCATCACAGAGGAACCGCTCCCGAATTACGCCCAACCCGGACTAGGGGCTGAAAATAGGGAATTTTACTTCCCACCCACCTCCCACTTTGTAGCCATTGTCGAAGATCTAACCCACATGCTTGACTACGCCTCTGAAGACATTGACGGTATGGACAAGGACGCCGGAGAGGAACAGACCCAAAACCCGCCGTTCACCGGACGCTGGACGGCCACTTCCTCGTACGACTTATATATGGTGGACACACCTAAACAAGGCGACGACGATGAGAAAAATCAAGTCAAGGACGAACCTCCTGAGATACAACCAAAGCACCGACGTCAGCGGCGCCGCTCTAAATCGCATCGCGGAAAGGACATCAATACCGGCACCGAAGACAACCATACTCCGGAGAACGCCGAAGACCAAGAAGACCCCATCGAACCAACATCCGAACAGGATGATCGGGAGGACGGGCAAGTTGACCCTGATGAACAAACAGGGAACAATGACTCGGAGGACAGGAATTATCTGCCACTCTCCGAAGATGACGTAAGCCTCGGCGACGAAGATTTTATCGTGCCATAGGAACCCCTCAAACAAGAGCGCTTCAAGCGCCGACTAATAGCCATGGCTAGAAGCCTAAAAAAGAAACAGCAGAAGCTTCAAGCTGACCAAGACATGCTCAACGAAATATGGACTAATGTCCTGGCAGCCGAAGAATACGGCCTCGAGCGACCAAAAAAGAGTAACCCGAAGCATAAGCTGCTACCCCAATTCGACGATGAGGCGTTGGAGCCCATACCACCCGTGCGTAATGCGGCTGACGGGCCCGATAGACCACCACGTGGCCGGGACAGAACGACAACTCAAGAAGAACACTAACCTGCACCACCTCACCCCAAAAGCAGAGAAACAACATCTCGGGAATACACATATGACCTACGACATGACCTGGAAAATAGAACAGGTCAGACCAGATCAATCTACGAATCGCGGGGGTGTGCACCGACGCGAGAAGACGGCTATCAAGCCTGGCGTGACAAGCATAATCACACCCAGGCCGAAAACTGCGTATGGACTTCATCCGAACTGCGTTGTGACTTGGCCCGATACAGAGGCGCCACACACCCCATATGCTTCACCGATGAGGTAGTGGAGCACCAGTTCCCTGAAGGGTTTAAACCCGTGAACATCGAATCATACGACGGCACAACAGATCCCGCAGTATGGATTGAAGATTTTTTTCTCCACATTCACATGGCTCGCGGTGATGATCTACATGCCATCAAATACCTTCCCCTAAAACTTAAGGGGCCAGCTAGTCACTGGTTAAACAGCCTCCCAGAAAACTCTATTGGAAGCTGGGAAGACTTGGAAGATGCCTTTAGAGACAACTTCCAAGGCACTTATATCCGGCCTCCGGATGCCGATGACCTCAGTCATATAGTCCAATAGCCCGGAGAGTCGGCTAGGAAATTCTGGACCAGGTTCCTAATTAAAAAGAACCAGATTGTCGACTGTCCAGACACTGAAGCCCTAGCTGCCTTCAAACATAGCATCCGCGATGAATGGCTCGCCCGACACCTCGGCCAAGAGAAGCCGAAGTCGATGGCAGCCCTTACAGCACTAATGACCCACTTCTGCGCGGGAGAGGATAGCTGGGTAGCCCGTAGCGGTAACAGTACCAGCGACCCCGGCAATTCCAAAGCCAGAAACGGCAATGGAAGACCCTGACGCAACAAACATAAGAGTCCGAGCAACAATGATGACATAGAGAATACGACAGTCAATGCCGGATTTAGTGGTTGCAAATCCGGTCAATGGAACAAGCCATTCAAACGAAAGAAAGATGGTTCATCAAGCCTGAACCGAATACTTGATTGACCCTACCAGATCCACAACACTCCTGATAAGCCTGCCAACCACACCAATAGAAGCTGTTGGGTCTTCAAACAAGCTGGCAAGTTAAATGCCGAACATAAGGAGAAAGGGTCGCCCAGCGAGGATGACGACGACGAACCTCACACACCAAAAACAGGGGGACAGAAGAAATTCCCCCCCCCCCAAGTCAAAATGGTGAATATGATATACATCACCCATATCCCCAAGAGGGAGCGCAAGCACAAGCTAAGGGGCGTCTATGCGATAGAGCCAGTCGCCCCAAAATTTAACCCATGGTCGGCATGTCCGATCACCTTCGATCGCAAGGACCATCCGACCAGTATCCGTCACGAAGGTTCGACCGCATTAGTCCTCGATCCAATCATCGACGGATTCCACCTTACGTGAGTCCTCATGGATGGCGACAGCAGCCTTAACCTGCTCTATCAGGAGACAGTCCGCAATATGGGTATTGATCCGTCAAGAATCAAGCCCACTAAAACTACCTTTAGAGGAGTGATACTCGGTGTAGAGGCCTGGTGCACGGGCTAAATCACATCGGAAGTGGTCTTCGGTTCGCCAGACAACTTCTGCAGCAAAGACTTGATCTTCGATATCGTCCCCTTCCGAAGTGGCTACCATGCACTGCTCGGACGAACCGCGTTCGCTCGCTTCAATGTAGTCCCGCACTACGCCTATCTCAAACTCAAGATTGAAACAGTGAATGGAAACATGGAATGCTCCCTCCGCACTAAGGAGCACACCACGGCCCTGGCAGCGGAAGTACAGGGTGGCCTCATCAAGCCAACAATTACGTCGGCGGCCAAGTCCTCGGACACTGTTAAACGAGTCCGGACTACCCCACTGTACGACAGTCCAGCTCGTCAGGAGCACGATTAGCAATTCGGCCTCCATCTCACCCCTACCAAATTGTGGCATATGTACCACGCGTACATAATTACACGCTAAAAATAACATGGGAAAGGATGGATGCATAATAAGGACAAGGTCCACAATACGACTAGACCATATCGGGACACTCACTTTCCCTCTTTATTTTTTTATTTTTCCAGGTTCCTTACAACCCACACCACCCTTTCGACGATACCAAGGCCTCTTTCCGTGGCCTACTATGAAAACACAGGTCGATGATCCTCTCAAAGGACAATATACCAAGGAGAAAAGCAGCATAGATGCGTGCCAGAGCACCTAAAGGATCCTTAAAGATCACCCCATCCGCTTTCAGGACGCATGCACAGCTTCCCCTTGTGTTCGGCGTGTAAAATAGCCTAGTTGCTTATTGCACTATTTGTATCAATACGTTCTGGAGTATCAATCAGACTACAATGGAAACAGTTTTTAGCCCAAACCTGCATGCCGTTGGCTTATCTCTTAACATATGTTTCCCTGTTTTTGTCCGATTGTCATGTACACCTCAGTATGACCTAAACTATCAGGGGCTCTATTAAGCCGTGTACATCTTTTAAATACTAAAACAAAGTCCGAAAACTTTCACAGTGAAATTCGGCGTCCAGAATATAACATTATGTGCATTGGCTCCGAATCATGTCTTTGGTCAAAGGTTGGGTTGCCCGGCTCATGTGGTTACTATCTTACGTTCCGCTTGATCGGCTAAGGTAGTAAAGGGAGAATTACTACTACTGTGTTTCTGTTCATCCGGACAAACAACTCAGTAGAGAAAGCCAAAAACTGACTGCCATGATGCGGCGAGAGCTGGTCAGCTATTCGGTGACTAAGTCCAAATCTCTCGCGATTTCTCCGCATTATGCGATAGGCCAGCCTTCACCCGGCCGGGCATTTGCAGCACCCAAGTTCGGATAATCGAACAATACTACGGGTTGCGCCCACACCCCTATTGTAAAACTCCTATGGCTAAGTGAGGGCGATAAAGCCACATAGTCTGATTGCCTGGTTCACCGCACTAACACCTCCTTCACGGACCAATACGTTGGGTCAAGCATGTTTAAGTTTCATACTGAACACCCCCATACTACCTACGAGGGGGCTGAAGCCGACGACTGGCGAACTCTTAGATGTCGTAAACAGCCGCACAGGAGGAGATATTTTAAAATAATACAAGCAACATATCATACATAAGCCTTGTTTCATGATACAAGATTGAACAACATAGATACATTCATTCAAAAAGGATGTCCTTCGAACATTGGCCCTCTACAATGCGGGATCCTTTTAGGACATCATCGAGGTACCGCTCCGGCGTGTAGTGCTCTTTGCCTGCGGGCGGTCCCTCGGTTGCAAGCTTGACGGCGTCCATCTTCGCCCACTGCACCATGACATGGGCGAAGGCCATCCATGCACCTTCGATGCAGACCGACCGCTTCATGGCATCAAGCCGAGGGAAGACACTAACCAGTCGCTTCACAAGACCGAAGTAGCTATTGGGCATGGGTTCGGCGGGCCAAAGATGGATTATCAAATCCCGCATGGCCAATTCGGCTACCCTATGCAGTTCGGTCCACTTCATTAGCTGATCGATGAGGGGCACGGGATGCTCTGGTGGAAGGTACTGCGACGAGAACAACTTCTCTGTTGAGCTCCCCTCTTCGGCCTGAAAGAACTCCGCGGCATCAGCAACACTCCGGGGCAGATCCGCAAACACTCCTAGAGAACTCCAAATCCGGGTTAGCAAGATATACCTTTTCCTCACAAATTTGCTCTGCATGTTAAAGGCCTTACCCACCGGAATCTGCTTTGCCTCTTGGATTTCCAGGACAACTCTTTGGGCTTCGTCCCGGGCCTCCTATGTGCTTTGGAGTGCCTTACCAAGCTCATATTTTTTTCTCTGAACTCTTGCGCTCTAAGGACTCGAATTTTCCTATGGCATCCTTGAGCTCTTGCTGGACTTCCTCCACCCGTGATTCATGTCTAAGGCGGGAGGCTCGTTCCTCCTCTGCCTCCTTCTTGGCCTCGGCCAGCGCACTCTTGAGGGCCTCGACCTCAGACATGTCAGCTGCAAACATAATTATGAAACTCATTGAGATACCACATCATAGCTGACATCGTTTCAGACATGTTGCAGTATTACATACCTTGCTTTTCTTCTATCTTCCGCCTTAGCTCGGAAGCTTCGGCGGCATGGGCAGTCGACGCCTGTTTCGCTGCCTGTTTGTTCAAACAGATATGTACGTTAACCTCCTGCATGAGTTATTAGATCCTCTGTTCGGTTTTTCTTTCCGAACACCAAATAGAGTCTCAGGGGCTACTATCTATACACATGCATTCTTTTTATACACCTAAAGACACTATAAAGCACATACCTCAAAGCCTCTTAAAAGGGTACTTTAGGCTTCGCTCAATCCGCTTTTCATGGACTAAACCTTTTCAATCACCGTACCCATAAAGGGTACAATGTTCTTCCACAATGGTGGTGCTCTGAAGCGCTCTCACCAGAGTGTCTCGCGCCTCCGCATTAACAGAGGTCGCCAGTGTAGTAGGTGTGCCCCCTTCTTGCAAAGAGGGTTGCTCATCTGTTTCCAGAACCGTGTAGGTTTCCGGAGCGACATTTGGTTGGGGGCCAAACTGGACATGGCCCCCGTCTCCAGTCTCCATGGGAGTCGGTTCCCCCATGTTCTCGGTAGCCGAGGTTTCACCCTTCGGCACCGTCTTGGCAGCCTCCAGCACCTCTCCCTGTTCTGGAAGGGTCCTTCGGGACGACACCTCGGTGTAGTCCGCTGCAGTGGGGGAGGAAGCCGGTGGAGGCGACTGGCTCTCCATCATGTTTGCACTCAGCGAATTCTCAAAAGAGGAAGATCGCTGGGGGAGGACATGAATCGGGCTGCAGCATGCAATTTAAGCATATTATAACTATAAGCCAAAAAAGCCGGACATGTATATACCTTCAAGTACTTACGATCCGGCCAGGGGATTCGGCCTGGGGCGCCACTCTTCGGCGTCCGACTCGGAGTCATCCGTAAGGGAGGTACTCCCCTTCTTGGATGCCTCCGCCTCTAGATTAGTGGAGGCTGCCCTTTTCTTCTTCTCCCCCTTAGGGGGGAGTTGCTCTCTTCCTCCTCCTATTCCTCTTCGTCAGGAGAGGAGAGGGTTCTAGTGTCCTCAGATGCTACGTCCGAAGCACCCTTATGGTGGAGGCCACTCTTGGTCGGCTTGCCCTTCTCCTTGGCTTTCTTTTCTGGCGCCTGGTACGGCGTCGGGACTAGCATCCTCGTCAATAGAGGAATAGTTGAGTCTTCGGGCATCGGAGCCGGACAGTGAATCCGTTCTGCTTTCTTCGTCCAGCCCTGCAAGAAAATGGAGAGTTTAGTGTGCTTCTTGGACTAGAAAATTAAGGTTATCAAAGAACTTACGGGGTCGCAGTATGGGTGCTGTCGTAGCCGAGGTCTTCGGTTGTCTTAGGCCATGAATTCTAGGTCTTGAAGTGCTGCTTCCACGTGTCTTCGTGCTTCGTGCCAAAGAACTGCTGCAGGGTCCAGGGACTGGCCGGGTTGAACTCCCACATAAACTCTTGACGCACCTGACAGTGGAGAATCCGGTGGAAGAGCATCACCTGGACCATGCTAGCGAGGCTGGTATTCTTATCTACCACGCTCTTTATACGCTTCTGCAGCATCATCACCTCGTCAGACGACGCCCAGTCCAGGCCCTTGTGGAGCCAGGATGCCAGCCGCATTAGGGGACCGGAATTGAACTCCGTAGGAACATCCCATGTGGAGTCACGGGGCTCTATGACATAGAACCACCCCTGCTGCCATCCCTTCACGGTCTCCACGAAGGTGCCCTTGGGACAAGTGACGTTGGGAAGTTTGCTCACCATAGCGCCACCGCAATTTGCGTGCTGGCCATCCACCACTTTCGACTTCACATTGAAGACCTTGGGCCGTAGGAAGAAGTGGGGGGAAATGCGGAGGAATGCCACGCATACGACGATAAACGCCGAAATATTGAGGAAATAATTTGGGGCTAGATCATGGAAGTATAGGCCGTAGTAAAACATGAGTCCAAGGATGAAAGGATGAAGGGGAAACCCTAGTCTGCGAAGGAAAGGAGGGATAAACACTACCCTCTCGCCGGGCTTTGGTGTGGGGATGATCCACTTTTTGGCTGGGAGCCGGTGGGCGATCTCCTTGGCCAGGTACACCGCTTCCTGGAGTTCCTTGATATTTTTCTCCGTGATCGAATAAGCCATCCATTTTCCCTATGTTCCCGATCCGGACATGGCTGGAGTACTTTTTGGGAACGGACATGATTGAAGCTTGGGTGCTGGAGCTTGAGGACGGATGGGCCGAGGAAGGGGAAGGCATGGGGTAAAAAGGGGGAATCTTATCTCCTTATAAAAGAAGTGAATATCATGTGTCCCCCACGAGCCTTAAAGCTCGCCTATTTCCAAGGGGTCGTGCAAAACGGCACGGTTGGGTTTCACAAACCCGTATTGATGAGAATCCCGTAATAAGGGGCACAATCTCTACTTTGACAAGACGTGTCGTCGGTGGTTGCGTCTCAAAACATGAAACGGAGATCAAAAATGGTTTGAAATAATAAAATGGCCGGACGTGATGTCTCACCAGTAAAATCTTCAGAGGACAGAACTTATCCATATTCTACCCCAGTGATTCCGAGGTATGATTGTTGTACAGAGCCGGATATAGTAGTAATGATCAACTGCTTTGAAGTGTTCGGAGGAGGAACCCGCATTGCAATGCCGAAGACAATCTGCGCTCCGGACACTTCATCATGATGACTGGTTCAGGGGCTGCTGAGGGAGTCTAGGATTATGGGGTCCTCGGGCGTTCAGGCTATGTGATATGGGCCGGACGAATGGGTCGTGGAGAGGCAAGACGGAAGACTTTCCCTGTGTCCGGATGGGACTCTCCTTGGCGTGGAAGGCAAGCTTAGTGTGCGGACATGAAGATTCCTTTCTCTGTAAACCGACTCTGTACAACCCTAGCCCCCTCCGGTGTCTATATAAACCGGAGGGTTTAGTCTATAGAGGCAATCATAATCATATAGGCTAGACATCTAGGGTTTAGCCATTACGATCTCATGGTAGATCAACTCTTGTAACCCCTATATTCAACAAAGTCAATCAAGCAGGAGTAGTAGGGTACTGCCTCCATCAAGAGGGCCCGAACCTGGGTAAACATCGTGTCCCCTATCTCATGTTACCATCGATCCTTAGACGCAAAGTTCAGGACCCCCTACCTGAGATCTGCCGGTTTTGACACCAACATCAGCCCATACCACGGGGACCCCCGATTGGGACGCACCAACTATCGGTTTTCTCCCTCGCCGATGTCGACCGCGTCTACGCAGAACATCGTTCCCTTCCCCTAGCGGCAGGATCAGGCCTGATCTATGACCAGCGGTGTGGCCACTGTCTTTCTATGCTTGTGAAGAGAGCAACCCAAGCAAGCAGGCTTGTAGCTTAGGCTCCTGCTAATGTATATATAGTGGTTTTCTCTTTCTCTCCATATCAACCATTTATTATTGTGTACGTGTCATTGAAGAGTGAAATGATGGTTGCTTCTTCCGACTAACTTACTGTGTGATTTGACTGATCCTTAGTGGCCCCTACATGTACTCCCCCTATGTGTATGAAACTACCTCACGTATGATGAATTGTCATATGATTTGCACGACAAGCGACATGCCTGTTTCCCGAGGTCTGGGCCCACCACACTAGATGAGTCTTGTCGTACGTACTGAATTTGATCGTACGTATAGCAGCTCCTCTACGTGTATGACCGTTCCTGAATCTCACTTGTACTTATCTCTATTTTCTTGCATGACACGTAGACATGATGCGCATAGAGGAATTTTTTAACTACACGTTGTTACGTAGTACTACTAGTAACTACTCCCTCCTTCCGGTTCACTACTGGTACTCCCTCCGTCCTGGCTTATGGGTCCCCTTTGTACTCAATTCATGGGCTCGTTTTCCTCAAGAAAATTTCTTTACCAACATATTAATATCGGGAATGCGTGAACAACGAATGATTAAACCTTGCATGCAACATTTTGACAAAGAATTGACTTATGAACATGTGAATGTGAGGGACTGCAACCTTGTGCATGCATGCAACAGTCACATATACACATGGACACAAAAACGGGTGCGACGCCCTAATGCATGCATGTCCGAGCACACGACGGAACACACACGGTCATGCTCAAGTGCTCAACCCACATGTGCAAGCACACACATACTCACCCAGGGTGAGCTAGTAACCGTATAAACACCATAAAATGTATATATTGAGCGCAATGAGCGTATTATGAAGTCCATTGACCATATTTTTACAAATATACAGTGACAGACAATGTATTTATGTCGTTTGAAATTAAGCCATATTAACTGGAAAGGAGGCAGTGTGGACTAGCATTACTTTGTTTTGTCCTGTCAACTTGCCGAACGAGGAGAAGTTTGCAGGACGGGAGAAGCTTGCGCGTGGTGGCTCGCAGGACAAGGAGAAACTTTTGACTAATGCAAGCTCTCCCTTGCTCAGGCAGTGGACGTGCAACAATTAATTCGGTGTCAGATTGGCAGAAGCATACACTATACTAGTAGTATTATTGTTTGACTTCCCAAAGAGGCGAACGGGTAACCGCAAAGTTTACTAGTACTAGTACTACCACTATAGAGGTATGTACTACTTCTAGGAACCAGATGGAGGAGCGTCTGCACTCTTATTTTATTTTAAAATGTGATAATGGAAGTTGATTGCATGGAACACTCGCCAAAATTCTTGCTTAATTTTGGGTCATATCTTGTTACAAATAGGAGCGCTCGGTAATATTTTCTATTTTTTGTTATTCAACATGTAAACAGGTCAGCAAACCTTGCGGCGCATCTTTATGCGAACCGTGCTTGCTGCACTTTGAATGTGTCCAAGAGCTGGCTTGATGAAACACCTCGCTTCCTTCTTCTTTTCTTGCGGGGTACCTCGCTTCCTAGTGACCACTCACTTGGCTGATCGTCCTAAGAATGCTTTGTTGGGGAACACAGTAATTTAAAAAAAAAACCTACGCACACGCAAGATCTATCTAGGTGATGCATAGCAACGAGAGGGAAGAGTATAGTCCACGTCCCCTCGTAGACCGTAAGCAGAAGCGTTATGACAATGCGGTTGATGTAGTCGAACATCTTCACAATCCGACCGATCCTAGCACCGAAGATACGACACCTCCACGATCTGCACATGTTCAGCTCGGTGACGTCCCGCGAACTCTAGATCCTGCTGAGTGTCGAGGGAGAGTTTCGTCAGCACGATGGCGTGATGATGGTGATGATGAAGCTACCGGCGCGCCTAAGCAGTGCAACGATATGACCGAGGTGGATTATGGTGGAGGGGGGCACCGCACACGGCTAAACAATGTCAACATGTGTGTTCTAGGGTGCTCCCCTACCCCCGTATATAAAGGAGCAAGGGGGGAGGCCGGCCGGCCCTTGGGGCGCCCAAGGAGGGGAGGAATCCTCCTCCTAGTAGGAGTAGGATTCATCCTTTCCTAGCCCTACTAGGAGGGGGAAGGAAGGAGTGGGAGAGGGGAAGGAAAAAGGGGGGCGCCGTCCCCCTCCTAGTCCAATTTGGACTCAAGGGGGAGGGGGCGCGCGGCCTGCCCTAGCCATCCCTCTATCTCTCCTCTAAGGCCCATCTAGGCCCATTAGTTCCCCCCCCCTAGGGGGGGCGGTTTCCGGTAACCCTCCGGCACTCCGGTTTTATCTGAAACCACCCAAAACACTTCCGGTGTCCGAATATAGTCGTCCAATATATGAATCTTTATGTCTCGACCATTTTGATACTCCTCGTCATATCTGTGATCACATCTGGGACTCTGAACTACCTTGGTACATCAAAACACATAAACTCATAATACCGATCATCATCAAACATTAAGCGTGCGGACCCTACAGGTTCGAGAACTATGTAGACATGACCGAGACTCATCTCTGGTCAATAACCAATAGTGGAACCTGGATGCTCATATTGGTTTCTACATATTCTACGAAGATCTTTATCGGTCAAACTACATAAAAACATGCGTGGTTCCCTTTGTCATCGATATGTTACTTGCCCGAGATTCGATCGTCGGTATCTCAATACCTAGTTCAATCTCGTTACCGGGAAGTATCTTTAATCGTTCCGTAATGCTACATCCTGTAACTAACTCATTAGTTATATTGCTTGCAAGGCTCATAGTGGCGTGCATTACCGAGAGGGCCCAGAGATACGTCTCCGATACACGGAGTGACAAATCCTAATCTCGATCTATGCCAACTCAACAAACACCATCGGAGACACCTGTAGAGCATCTTTGTAGTCACCCAGTTACGTTGTGGCGTTTGATAGCACACTAAGTGTTCCTCCGGTATTCGGGAGTTGCATAATCTCATAGTCATAGGAACATGTATAAGTCATGAATAAAGCAATAGCAATAAAACTAAACGATCATTATGCTAAGCTAACGGATGGGTCTTGTCCATCACATCATTCTCTAATGATGTAATCTCGTTCATCAAATGACAACACATGTCTATGGTCAGGAAACTTAGCCATCTTTGATTAACAAGCTAGTCAAGTAGAGGCGTACTAGGGACAATTTGTTTGTTTATGTATTCACACATGTACTAAGTTTCCGGTTAATACAATTCTAGCATGAATAATAAACATTTATTATGATATAAGGAAATATAAATAACAACTTTATTATTGCCTCTAGGGCATATTTCCTTCATTCTCCCACTTGCACTAGAGTCAATAATTTAGATTACATTGTAATGATTCTAACACCTATCGAGTCTTGGTGTTGATCATGTTTTGCTCGTGAGAGAGGCTTAGTCAACGGTTCTGCAACATTCAGATCCGTATGTATATGCAAATCTCTATGTCTCCCTCCTTGACTTCATCGTGGATGGAATTGAAGCGTCTCTTGATGTGCTTCTCTTGTGAAATCTGGATTCCTTTGCCAAGGCAATTGGACCAGTATTGTCACAAAAGATTTTCATTGGACCTGATGCACTAGGTATGACACCTAGATCGGATATGAACTCCTTCATCCAGACTCCTTCATTTGCTGCTTCCAAAGCAGCTATGTACTCTGCTTCACATGTAGATACCGCCACGATGCTCTGCTTGGAACTGCACCAACTGACAGCTCCACCATTTAATAAAAATACGTATCCGGTTTGTGACTTAGAGTCATTCGGATCAGTGTTAAAGCTTGCATCGACTTAACCATTTATGATGAGCTCTTTTTCACCTCCATAAACGAGAAACATATCCTTAGTCCTTTTTAGGTATTTCAGGATGTTCTTGACCGTTGTCCAGTGATCCACTCCTGGATTACTTTGGTACCTCCTTGCTAAACTAATAGCAAGGCACACATCAGGTCTGGCACACAAGATTGCATACATGATAGAACCTATTGCTGAAGCATAGCGAATGACTTTCATTTGCTCTCTATCTTCTGCAGTGGTTAGGCATTGAGTCCGACTCAAATTCACACCTTGTAACACAGGCAAGAACCCTTTCTTTGCTTGATCCATTTTGAACTTCTTCAAAACTTTATCAAGCTATGTGCTTTATGAAATTCCAATTAAGTGTCTTGATCTATCTCTATAGATCTTGATGCCCAATATAAAAGCAGCTTCACTGAGGTCTTTCATTGAAAAATTCTTATTCAAGTATCCTTTTATGCTATTCAGCAATTCAGTATCATTTCCGATCAACAATATGTCATCCACATATAATATCAGAAATGCTATAGAGCTCCCACTCAATTTCTTGTAAATACATGCTTCTCCAAAAGTCTGTATAAAACCATATGCTTTGATCACACTATCAAAGCGTATTTTCCAACTCCGAGAAGCTTGCACCAGTCCATAAATGGATCGCTGGATCTTGCACACTTTGTTATCACCTTTTGGATCGAGAAAACCTTCTGTTTGCATCGTATACAACTCTTCTTTAAGATATCCATTAAGGAATGCAGTTTTGACATCCATTTGCCAAATTTCGTAATCATAAAATGCAGCAATTGCTAACATGATTTGGATGGACTTAAGCATCGCTACGGGTGAGAAGGTCTCATCGTAGTCAACTCCTTGAACTTGTCAAAAACCTTTCGCAACAAGTCGAGCTTTGTAGATAGTAACATTACCGTCAGCGTCAGTCTTCTTCTTGAAGATCCATTTATTCTCTATGGCTTGCCGATCATCGGGCCAGTCAAACAAAGTCCACACTTTGTTCTCATACATGGATTCCATCTCAGATTTCATGGCCTCAAGCCATTTTGCAGAATCTGGGCTCATCATCGCTTCCTCATAGTTCATAGGTTCGTCATGGTCAAGTAACATGACCTCCAGAACAGGATTACCGTACCACTCTGGTGCGGATCTTACTCTGGTTGACCTACAAGGTTCGGTAGTAAATTGATCAGAAGTTTCATGATCATCGTCATTACCTTCCTCACTTACTGGTGTAGGAATCACTGGAACTGATTTCTATGATGAACTACTTTCCAATAAGGGAGTAGGTACAATTACCTCATCAAGTTCTAGTTTCCTCCCACTCACTTCTTTCGAGAGAAACTCTTTCTCTAGAAAGGATCCATTCATAGCAACGAATATCTTGCCTTCGGATTTGTGATAGAAGGTGTACCCAACAGTCTCCTTTGGGTATCCAATGAAGACATATTTCTCCTATTCAGGTTCGAGCTTATCAGGTTGAAGCTTTTCACATAAGCATCGTAGCCCCAAACTTTAAGAAACAACAACTTGGGTGTCTTGCCAAACCACAGTTCATAAGGTGTCGTCTCAACAGATTTTGATGGTGCCCTATTTAACGTGAATACAGCCGTCTCTAAAGCTTAACCTCAAAATGATAGCGGTAAATCAGTGAGAGACATCATAGATCGCACCATATCTAATAAAGTGCGGTTATGACATTCGGACACACCATTACGTTGTGGTCTTCTAGGTGGGGTGAGTTGCGAAACTATTCCGCATTGTTTGAAATGAAGACCAAACTCATAACTCAAATATTCACCTCCACGATCAGATCGTAGAAACTTATTTTTCTTGTTACGATGATTTTCCACTTCACTCTGAAATTCTTTGAACTTTTCAATTTTTTTAGACTTATGTTTCATCAAGTAGATATACCCATATCTAATTCAATAATCTGCGAAGGTAAGAAAATAATGATACCCGCCGCGAGTATCAACACTCATCGGACCGCATACATCAGTATGTATTATTTCCAACAAGTCTGTTGCTCGCTCCATTGTTCCAGAGAACGGAGTTTTAGTCATCTTGCCCATGAGGCATGGTTCGCAAGCATCATGTGATTCCAAAAGTCCATCAACATGGAGTTTCTTCATACGTTTTACACCAATATAACCTAAACGACATTGCCACAAATAAGTTTCACTATCATTATTAAACTTATATCTTTTGGCTTCAATACTATGAACATGTGTATCACTAGTATCAAGATTTAGTAAAAATAGACCACTCATCAAGGGTGCATGACCATAAAAGATATTATTCATATAAATAGAACATACATTATTCTCTGATTTAAATGAATAACCGTCTCGCATCAAACAAGATCCAGATATAATGTTCATGCACAACGCTCGCACCAAATAACAATTATTTAGGTCTAAAACTAATCCCAAAGGTAGATGTAGAGGTAGCGTGCCGACAACGATCACATCGACTTTGGAACCATTTCCCATGTCGGAGTAATTTGCCACGGGTAGGCTAACCCGAGTCCCAGAACCTTTCAAGACATCGGGGCAGGCAGCGCCCCTCAAGACCCCAGGAAGAAGAGCCGCCTTCTGAGAAGTCGGCGGCAAGGCAACCGACTAGCCACTCGCGGCCGAGTCCCAGGAACGACTTCAGGATAAGCCGACTCCTGACCGACGGCTTCCCGAGAAGCCGGCCTTGGGGAGTCGGCCCGCGACTCCAACAAACCCCATGTCCTCATCAAGAGGGACATAACAGGGGAGTGGATACAGTGAAGCCTACTCCCGCCCCTTTCCAGAGGCAGGCATGGCCACAGTACGCCGTACCCGCGGAGGTCTCCGTGCGGCATGGCACTGTTTCCATGCCGGCCCTGAAATCAGCATCGGTGGACCGAATCCTGCGCCCACGACGGCTTGTCTGTACGACCCTGGGGCGGCGGGTCCCACCAGCCAGCGGGACCCCAGAAGACGGCAACTGCGCCACCAGTCGGACCCGTTGGGAGTTGGCCCCCGGGAGTCGGCCAGCTCCTCCCCAGGGGCCCACGCGCCATTAACCAGATGTGACGGAGAGTGGCAATAGTGATCGCCTGCCAGGCGGTGGGGCTGTTTCCACGACTCCATGACCAAGCCCGCGTCATTAGAAGCACGGCTACAGTAATCAGCAGCCGGCAAGACCCGCCCCGCGGCCTGTCGGCTCCGTACCGAGCCAGTCGGCAGGCCCACCAGTCGGCGGGCCCCAGCAGTTAGCGGAGAAGACGGAGTCCAGAGGCACTGACGGCTGGGCCCGTGTCCAGCCAGATTACCATTGTGCCCCTGGGGGGTAGGCCTATATAAACCCCCCAGGGCACCCATGCAAAGGGTTGGAATCCATTAGCACTAGACCAGATCATAAAGGAAGGAGAGAGCTAGCCTTGCCTTCTCCTACCTCTAGGAAACAGTTCAAGGAGCAATCGTGTAAACACTTTGCCATAGTGATCATGCGGAGACCCCGTAGAGCAGCAGTAGGGGTATTATCTCCCCGGAGAGCCCTGAAGCTGGGTAAGATTCGCCGGCGTGCATGTCTTCGCCTCATCCCGTTTCCAGGCACCGGCGACGTTCTACTCACCCCCACCATGATAAGCCATCCTTTGGCATATGTCGCACCCAACCCCCGACATTTGGCGCCCGCCATGGGGCTTGGTGCACCGCCGTCCGGAGACCTGCTCTGGACGGGAACCCTTTTCCTCCCTGGCGAGCGCAGCCAGCGAGGCACGCCAGACGGAGTTTGCGCTGACGCGCTGCACGGCGTTGAGATCGTCTGCGCAGCTAGCTGCCTCGCCGAACTTGTCGGTGAGGTTCGCCTCTCCGGCGAACCTGCATGCAACGCAGGCACGTGCGGCTCCGAGAGCCTCCTCGTGGGCTTCCTCGACCAACTACACGTCACCAGCGAGCCTGCCGTGGACTTGGAGTCTGTAGGTTCCACCAACCCGATGCTGGTCGACTCCGACACCGCGTCGCTCGACGCATTCCCCACTAATGTGGTGGTCTACAACGAACCTCTCCCTTGCGCGGAGAGCGACGGAAGCACTGTCACCGAGGTGCTCGTCGTTAGTCATGATGAGCCTCCCGGTAGAGGAGCGCATGCCCACTTGGCGTGGCACTACAAGACCTGACTGTGCCCATTCCGGAAGAGGCTGACGCGGAGACGTTGGAGGCGCGCCGCCTTCAGCTCGTCGATGGCGCGAAGAAGCTGGCTCAGACGCCGACGAGCGGCAAAACGACGACCTTCGTCGAGATCAAGGCGCGACGTCTCAGACGCCGAATGGCGGCGCCCAAGGAAGGAGAGACCAGGATCCGACTGTCAGCCACAGTCGGACTCACATTACCATAGAGTGCGACCGAGACGGCCGTCCGAGAGCAGTAGAACGACGGGACGACTGTCCGCCTCCTCCTCCTCGCAAGGAAAGGCGAGTCTCCCCGCCGCCTGTTGATCATCCGACTCTCGGCGACCGCCTTGGCCGCCGAGAGGGAGTCGGGGAAAATGACACCCGCCACCGGATCGACCGACTTCACCGATCCCTGGCGCTGGAAGAAGAAGACGAATTGGGTCCGCCTTGTTTCGGGCCCCGCATTCGAGACGAGCCCTTTCCCAAAGGGTTCACGCTCCAAAGAGACACCCCCAAGTACACCGGCTCCGTGAAGCCGGAAGACTGGCTGGTCGACTACTCCACGGCTGCCAGCATAGCAAACGGCAACAAGCGTGTCGCCGTAAAATACGTTCCACTCATGCTCCAGGGCACGGCCCGGACATGGATGAACAGCCTGATGCCCTGCAGCATCAACAGCTGGGACGACTTCACCGAAGCATTCGTCCGCAACTTCACCAGCACGTACAAGCGTCCTCCCAAGCCTCGACAGCTTTCCTTGTGCATGCAAGGTCCCAACGAGTCGACTCGCGACTACCTCACGCGTTGGGCCGAGCTTCGGAACTCCTGCGAGGGCGTGCACGAGGTGCAGGCTATCGAGTACTTCACCGCCGGTGTTGGATTTTGGGTTCCGGCAGACCCTTGAGGTTCGAACACTGGGGTGCGTGCGAAGATTTGGCCTCCTACCTACCTGCACCCCTCCGCCTTGCTAGGATCTGAACTAAGTAAAGAACAACGCAAGAGACAGAGGGTTTATACTGGTTTGGGCCACCGTTGCGGTGTAATACCCTACTCCAGTGTGTGGTGTGGTGGATTGCCTCTTGGACTGATGATGATGAACAATACAAGGAAGAACAACCTCGCGAGGGTCTGTTCTTGGCTGGGGTGATGAACTACTGGGAGGAGCTCAGTCACCTTTCTCTCTCTCTCTCTTTCTGATCTTCTCTCTCTCTTTCCCTGCCTCTGCCTACTCTCCTTCTTGTCCGTCTTGTCCGTCTTGCTCTGTGGGTGGCTGGTCCTATTTATAGAGGCCCTGGTCCTCTTCCCAAATATCGAGCGGGAAGGGAGCCAACAATGGCGGGCTAATTTGAAGGGGGATAGCTAGTATCAACTATCCTGATAAAAGTAGTCTTCGCCTGTGCAAAGCTGTGGTGATGACGCCGTCTTGGGCTCCACGGTGACCTCCGTCTCGTAGTCCTCTTGGTCTTGGTCTCGTTGCACCGAAATGGCAACCGTTGCCTGATGCCTCGGTACTCCGTGGCTGCGCTTGCCCCCTTTGCACCAAAGAGGAAGGGAGGACGCTGCGCAGGCTGGCACCCGCCTGGCACCCCCGGTCGTCATGGCTTGTGTCACGGGCACCTCATGAGGTACCCCGCCTTGATCTCTCCGCCTCCTCGTGAGCCAGCCTGATGAGGCCGCGCCTGAGGAAGCTCCGCATCATCCGCCCCACGAGGCTTGGCCCCTCGCGAGGGTCTTGGGTTTGTGTTGGTGAAGATGGGCCGCGCTGGGCCCCCCTTTGAGCCATGCCGCAGGCCGCAGGCAGGCAAGTCTGGGGACCCCCGTTCCCAGAATGCCGATAGTAGCCCCCGGGCCCAAGGCGTGCCCGGACTTGGCCGTGCAGGGAGGCGGAAGTGCAAGGGCGAAGCGCCGCGGGCCCTAACAGCCAGCGGCCTTGCGTGCCGCGTGGCGGTTGATTGGTCGTGGGCGCCTTACCAACCACGCGAGTTGATAAAGGAGCGGCATCCACCTAGGCTTTGCTTCTTCCTTTCCCCGGTTGCTGCCCAGATCCCCTTTCTTGCGCCTCTCCTTCCTTCCTCCAAAATTTCCAGATCCACTCCGACCGTGTGACCTAGGAAGCCATGGCACCTCGTCAGCCCCCGGCCGTAGCTTGGTACTCGTCTGCCCTGGATCCGCCGAATGTGTAAGAGGCGAGCCTCGCCCGGTTGCGCCGGATGGCGACGGCGCGGGGCGTCAACGGGGCGAAGGTGTTCAAACCCGGCTCCGCCACCCCTGAGGGTCAAGGGAGCACCTTCTATCCACTCTTCGTAAGTGCCATTGCTGCTGGCTTGGTGCCTCCCTTCTCCGAGTTCTTCTTCTCTGTCCTGCAACTCCACCCCAAATCCGTCCTTCTCCTGGCGATCTTCGCCTATTACTGCGAGGCTCACGTAGGGGTGCAGCCTTCAGTGGCCTTGCTGCGCCACTACTTCTACCTCCGGACCTCTGGTGGTACTGCTTCCGCGTGCGCGAGTTTCGTCGCGTACGGTGGCGCCATTGCCATTTCGAACCCCGGGAAAAGGATTGAGGCCTTTAGGAGCAAGTGGGTCTTGGGGGATGCTGGGCGCATCCACCCTCGGCTGATCTTGCCCACGGAGCAGCCCACGAGCTCTAGCGATTGGGGTCGAGCGGAGCTCACGGACCCCCACGCGAAGCTGATGTTGGAGAAGATGGACGCAGATCTGAGGCCGGCCAACATGGCGGCGGCGAAGCTGACCGGCGCGTCGCTGCTGAGGGAATTCCTGGAGCACCAGCTGGCTCCGCTTCGCAGTTCTCACTTCCGATGTGGAGGCCCCGTCCGAGCCCCGCGGCCTTAGCCGACGGAGATCTGGCTGCCATCCTCCAATCTTTGGTCGGGGGTGATGTGGCGAGGTTGGCGGGCGCTCCTACGCCCTTGTTCCTCCGCGACGACTGGGAGCGGGTAGTGGGGTCCATGCCCGTCTTCAAAAGGGATGGGCCTGTGCCCATGGAAACTCCCGAGGAACCAGTGGATGTGCCCTCCGACAACTCCAGTGAAGAGGAGGAAGGAGGGGAGTGGGGGAAAGGGCCTGACTCCGAGGCGACTGACAGAGAGTCGAGGGCTCACCTCCCCCGGCGCGAGTCCCATGTTCTCCGCCTCTCTCCGAGCGATGACGACGAGGATGACGACGAAGACGACGACGAGGACAACGGCGAGCAGGACGGCGGGAACTCGCCCCCGATCCCTAAGAAGGACAGGACCGGGCTGATCTCCCGCGGGTCTGCCCCGGCCCCGGGGCGGACCACAGGCGCACCTTCCGCCTCCAAGCTTCCCGAGGTTGACCCTTCCAGCCGGCTTTCAGGCTTCAAATTTGGCCGCAGGCCGCTTGAGCTCACTGGCGACGACCCGTAAGTACTCGATTCTTGTTTTTATCTCTTGCCCTGCTTCTGAAGCTTGACGTCCGCATCTCTTGGATAGGCTGGCGCCCGCCGCAAAGAAGCCGAATGGGGCTCCCGAGGTTCCATCTGTGGCAGCGCTTCTGCCTACGAAGGAGGGTGACCGCGACGCACAGGCTTCTCTCGTTCGGTCATCCGCGCGAGGCTTGGCCGAGCGGGCCGGGGCGAGCTCAGCCCCCACAGCCCAAGTGGCTCCCGAGGTGCTCTTGCCTGCCGCCGCCACTTCAGCTGTCGGGGCGCGGCAGACTCCGCCTCAGGATGCTATGGCCGCACTGCCGTCTTCTCCTCCTACTCCACCGGCTGTTGTCTCTCCGACTCCTTCGGCTGTTCTGGATCATGCTGTTACTAAGCTGGACCAACTGCGTCAGGATCTTCTTGGCGCCGACCCCCGCTTGGTGGCCGGGCGCTTGGAGCTGGCTTCAGGATGGGTTCGCTCCAACGCTTCGATTCGGGTGGCGCTGGTCCAGGCATCAACGGCATACGACGAGGAGAAGCAGGCCGTCCTTGAGGCGAAGGCTGTTCGTGATGCAGCCCTGGGGGAGGTGGTCGACGTCTGTGGTCGTTGCGAGGCGCTGGAGGGCGAACTGCAAGGTCTGCGGGACCAGCTCGCGAACGAGGTCCGCCTTCGCCAAGAGCAGGAAGAAGGCGTGAAGGCTCATGAGGCGGCTCTCAAGGAAAGGGAGGTCAAGCTCAAGAAACGCCGCGACCGCCTAGGCGCGCTGGAGCAGGAGTTGGGGGCGAGGAAGGCCAAGCTGGACGACGAGGCCCTGGTTCTTGCCGAGGACCGCGTGGCCTTCACGGAGATGGAGGCGAGGGCTCGCTCCTCACTGAGGACGCTTTACGACAGCGGCTTGGAGATCCCACTGGCCGGTGCTGAGGACGGCCCCGCCAAGCTGCTTCCCTTCCTGGTTCACGCTCTTGAAGATGTCGCCCTTGGCCTTGGCCCCGCGGCCGAGGCCGAGGCGCGTGTCCTGTCTTCTGCAGCAATGACGCGGGTCCTCACCCACATCTACCTTCGCGATCCCGGTGTCGACCTCGACAGCCTGCTGGAGCCAGTGAGCGGCGAGCGTGCCGCTGCCGCTGCTGAGGCCGTGAAGGGTCGTGCAGAGGCCCTATTGGGGAAGTTCCGGGCCTTCAGCACCAAGCCGAAGCAAGGCGCCGCCGGCCCCACTGCTCCGTGAGGCGCACTCAATCCGCGCTGCTCCATCACCGACAAGTGACTCCGTCGCGGCTCCTGTCCTGCCTTTAATTCCTGCACATGTATCATGCCTCGGGGAGGCGTTTAAACTTGCGTTTGGCATCGAGATAATATTGTGGACTATAATATTTGCTTTTGAACTTCTTGAAATTTGCGCCTTTCCTTCCTATTTGCTTATGTTCTACGCCGGCAGAGCCCGGCCCCGCGCATGCCTCACCCAGAGTTGGTCCCGACTGGAAACCAGGACGGGGCCAAGGAGTGAGGGGCCACGTGACAAGTTAGGATCCTGAGTCGCGATGCTCAGGAGTCCCCCTTGGCGCACGTACAGCAAGTAGGGAGGTGTGATGCGGGTGGATCTACCGTTCTACGTCTGCAGGGCCCGGCCGCGCGCGTGCGTCACCCAGCGATGGTCCCGACCGGAAACCAGGATGGGGCAATGGAGTGAGGGGCCACGTGACCAGTTAGGCTCCTGAGTCGCGATGCTCAGGAGTCCCCCTTGTTGCATGAACAACAAGTAAGGAGGCGTGATGCGGGTGGATCTACCGTTCTACGTCTGCAGGGTCCGGCCGCGCGCGTGCCTCACCCAGCGATGGTCCCGACCAGAAACCAGGATGGGGCCATGGAGTGAGGGGCCATGTGACCAGTTAGGCTCCTGAGTCGTGATGCTCAGGAGTCCCCCTTGACGCTCAAACGGCCTTCGTACCTTGGCTCCGCTCGGGGAGAGACGCGTGACGAACCAGGCCCGGGGGGGGGGGGGCCCTGGCTGAGGGGGGGGGGGGGGGGGGGGGGGGGGGGGGACCTGGCTGAGCGGCGTGCGTCTGGGTGTGACCCAGGCGCAGCCCCCGTGCCCAGCCCCCTCGCGCGGCACTCCCCGAGGGGAGGCATTACGATGAGGCTAGACACTGAGCTCTAGGCTCCCTGAGCTTGGTGCGGCCCGGGGGCCACCCTCACTTGTTTATCACCAGCGCGGAGCATAGTGCTACCGTATGTGTACGGGCATAGCCACTCCTCGGTAGTGTCGTCAGCCAGCGTGGAGCATGGTGCTTCCACTGGTACGTGGGAGGGGGCCCCTCCAGGAGGAGCCCCCGGGGCGTGTACAGCCCCGCCCTGACACGTGGCTGGCACGGTAGGGCCTGGCAAGGTGTACCTGGGCACCCGTGAGCCAGCGCGGGACTCACGGGGCCCTACCTCTAGGCGGGTTGCGCCTGGCACTGGGCCTTATCTTGTGATGTGTCACTGCAAATTTGGTTAGATGTCGGCACTCTACGTCCTTGGGTCCAGGCCCTTGAGCTAGTCTCAGCCGTCGCTGGTATGCCAGGTCGCGATGCCATGGACAAGGCCAGAGGGTGAGGGCTGGAGAGCCAGTAAGAGCCCTGAGTCGCGATGCTCAGGTACCCCCCCCCATTTAACGTGCAAGTGGTCGACATGGAGAAGAAGAGGTGCCGTGGACCGGCATCAAATAATCAAGCATGGTGGGTCTAACGCACAATCGGAAATAAATGCAAACGGGATACATGCCGCTGGGCCTGGC
Organism: Triticum urartu; assembly: GCF_003073215.2. Lineage (NCBI taxonomy): Eukaryota > Viridiplantae > Streptophyta > Magnoliopsida > Poales > Poaceae > Triticum > Triticum urartu. The sequence continues at coordinate 311,320,191 of NC_053022.1, read as the reverse complement.
CCGAGCGTCTTGGGGATCATGCGGCCCGAGGGGCGCCCCCAACAAGGTAAGCTAACAACATGGAATAAAAAGGGATACATGCCGCAGGGACAGACCCACGCGGCCTGGGAATAATGCAAGCCTGGGGGGGCGCTCCCAGCTGGAAATAGAACTCGAAAAGATGTCACCTGACGATGTCGAGGACGAAGGAGCGTTGGTGTAGCAATCTCGGTGGGCTGCGGGAGCCGATCCTCACGAGCCCCCAGGCCCAGGGGCCTCGGGAGGCTTCGGAGGCGCTGGCGGCTCCTCACGGGCCATCTCCATCCCTGCCAGGGCTGCGGAACGCCTGGCCTCTCGTGCCCCCGTGATGCCCCGCATGAGGCGCTGGTACGTGTCAGCCGCGTTCGGCAAGCCGTGAGGCATGCGAACGTAGCTGTGGGGTGGGCCTCCGCAGCGCCCCACTCGCGAGGGCCAGAGGCGCTCCAGAGAGGCGACTCGGTTGAGCCCTGGTATGTCGACGCAGACGCGCAGCCCACCAACCTCGCCTGGATGGGGAGCCACTGCGGGTAGGCGACGGCCGCCCTTCATGACTCTTGACTCCTGTAGCTCCTGAATGGCCTTGCTGATGAACTCCTGGGGGTCTGGGTCTCCTTGCCTTGCTCCTTCTTGAGGGAAACATGCTTCAAAACACGCCTCCAGGTGGTGCCCAAGCGCCTCCCTCATGACCCTGGCTAGGTCGGTGGCCCTCCAGGGGAGAGCCCCCGAGCCCTGCCTGAGGAGGGCGCCGGGTGTGCTTTCCTATGCGATGGAAGGAGGTTCCCCTGGGTAAGCGCGGGCACAGAGGGGCCTGCCTCCTGAGTGGTTGGGCCGGACGATGTCTTCTTCTTCTTAGGGGCGGTCTCGGGAGGCCTCCTGCTTCCACGATCCGGGTCTTCTAGTGATGCGGCTTGAAAGGCTCGTTCCAGGGAACACACCGCATCCTTTTCTTCACATGGCGCCGTGATGACTCTGCCGCTTCCTGGCATCTTGAGGACGTTGTAGCCGTGGTGAGTTACCGCCATGAACTTGGCCAGCGCTGGGTACCCAAGGATGGCATTGTACGACAGGCGAATGTGAGCGACGTCGAAGTCGATGAGCTCGGTGCGGTAGTTGTCGCGTGCCCCGAAGGTGACAGGGAGGTGGACCTGCCCAATCAGGACCATGGAGCCGTCGGTGATACCGTAGAAAGGCTTGGTTGGCTGAAGCTGGCTGTAGGGCACTTGGAGGTTGTTGAATGTTTCCACGAACAGGACGTTGAGCCCTGTACCGCCATCAATGAGGGTCTTGGTGACCATCACGTTGCTGATGATTGGGGAACAAAGCATCGGGAGAACTCCGGCTGTAGCCGCACACTTGAGCTGATCTGCTGAGCTGAACGTGATGGCGCACGCCGACCACCTGAGAGGGTGCATGGCTTCGAGCCTGGGGAGGACTGTGTTCACTTCGCGGGCGAACTTCTTGAAGATGTGCTGATAGGCTAGGGCTTGCGCCCCGCCCAGGATGCAGGCGATCGCGCGGGGCTCCTGGAAGCCCCCAGCCCCCTCGTCCCGGTGGCGGTCCTCGTTTCTCCTTGGCTGCGGCGGCAGTGGTGGGAGGCCTGCGTTGCCTTGCGGGCGATCCTCGTGAGGCTGATCCCTCCAGTCTCCTTCGCGAGGCTGATCTCTCCAGCCTCCCTCACGAGGCGGGTCTTGCCAGCGATCCTCGCGTGGTTGATCGCGCCACCCTTGGCGCGGGCCACGGTCTTGCCAGCGTCCTGCGTTCCTTCCTCCTCCTCGGCCGTAGCCCTGGTCACTGCGGTCAGGGTGACGGCCAATCCTTCCTTCTCGCACGGCTCGGAGCTCTTGACATTCGTTGGTGTTGTGGCTGTGGAGGTCGTGGTACACACAGTACCGGCTGCCCTTGGAAGGTTCGGGCTGATCTCTGCCCCGCTTGGTGTCTGGTTCTGCCGTGAGCATGGCAGCCCCCTTGCGCTTCACATCCTTGGCCTTGGGCTTCTTCTCTTCTGGATCTGCGGCAGGCAGCTCGAGGAGGGAGAGATGCCCTTCCTCGGCTCTGGCGCACTTGGTTGCCAGGTTGAACAGTTCCAGTGAAGTGCACTGGTCTTCATGCATTGCGAGCTCCTCCTTCATCTTGACGTCGCGCACGCTGTCGGAGAAGGCCGAGATGATGGCCTCCTCAGTCACCTTGGGAATCTTGAGGCGCGCATTGTTGAAGCGCTGGATGTACTTCTGCAGGGTCTCCCCGGGCTGTTGCTTGATGCGGCGCATGTCGCTCACGGCGGGTGGCCGGTCGCGAGTGCCTTGGAAGTTGGCGATGAAGCGGGTGCGCATCTCGTCCCAGGAGGAGATTATGCCTGGAGCCAGGTTCAGGAGCCAGGTGCGGGCCCCGCCCTTGAGTGCCATGGGGAACCAGTTTGCCATGACCTTCTCGTCTCCGTTGGCAGCTTCGATGCCCAGCTCGTAGAGCTGGAGGAACTCCGCAGGGTCAGCCGTGCCGTCGTAGCGAGGAGGCAAGTCTAGCTTGAACTTGCCGGGCCACGCGACGTTGCGTAGCTCGGCGGTGAGGGTGCGGCAGCCTGCTGTGGCCACGGGAGGCCTTGGATGACGGGGAACTTGGTCTTGCATGTCCCCACGCGCTGCAGCTAGGAGCCGTGCGGGGTCTTGACGCGCGGGAGCAGGAGCATGGTCGCGATGTGCTGGAGCAGGGAGCGCCCGGGCAGCTTCTTGCGGGCGAGGGACTTCTGGACAGCTCTGCTCTTGCTGCGCTGGCGCCTGACGGAGCGGGTTCCGCCCAGGGGCCATGCGCCTTGGAGCCATGGCACCTTCCTGAGGAGGAGGCGGCCGGGGCGCCGCCGGAGCTTCACTGCCCGCGCGGGGCGGAGTGCGGTGCAGCGGAACGGACGGCGCAGGAGAGCCCCCTGCGGCGCGGACGAGCTCGGCGACGCGGTCGAGCCATTCTTCATAGACGTCGTCGACGGGATGGTAGCGCAGGAGCTCGTTCGCCGCGATGAGTGCAGCCCGAGCCTCCATGTGCGCGCGGGGCAAAGAACCAGCTGGGGTAAGCGAGGGAGTTGCGGTGCGGCCGTCTTGCCGCACGGACGGATGCTGGGACGACGCTTGATGCTCGTCCCCCGCCAGGCCAGTGGCGGCGTTGACGGCAGGTGACGGGGAATGGCGAGGTCGCCCACCGACAGGGCCCGTCTGGGCGACGTGGGAAGCGAGCGTGGCCCGGCGCTCGGCGCGGGCCCGATGAGCGTCAGACATGGACGTGATGGTCGGAGGAGAGCGGGGTGGTGGAAGACGAATCCCGGTGCACCCCTACCTGGCGCGCCAAATGTCGGATTTCGGGTTCCGGCAGACCCTTGAGGTTCTAACACTTGGGTGCGCGCGGAGATTTGGCCTCCTACCTACTTGCACCCCTCCGCCTTGCTAGGATCTGAACTAAGGAAAGAACAACGCAAGAGACACAGGGTTTATACTGGTTCGGGCCACCGTTGCGGTGTAATACCCTACTCCAGTGTGTGGTGTGGTTGATTGCCTCTTGGGCTGATGATGATGAACAATACAAGGAAGAACAGCCTCGCGAGGGTCTGTTCTTGGCTGGGGTGATGAACTACTGGGAGGAGCTCAGTGACCTTTCTCTCTCTCTCTCTCTCTCTCTCTCTCTCTCTCTCTCTCTCTCTTTCTAATGTTCTATCTCTCTTTCCCTGCCTCTGCCTACTCTCCGTCTTGTCCGTCTTGTTCGTCTTGCTCTGTGGGTGGCTGGTCCTATTTATAGAGGCCCTGGTCCTCTTCCCGAATATCGAGCGGGAAGGGAGCCAACAATGGCGGGCTAATTTGAAGGGGGACAGCTAGTATCAACTATCCTGACAAAAGTAGTCTTCGCCTGCGCAAAGCTCTGGTGATGACGCCGTCTTGGGCTCCACGGTGACCTCCGTCTCGTAGTCCTCCTGGCCTTGGTCTCGTTGCACCGAAATGGCAACCTTTGCCTGATGCCTCGGTACTCCGCGGCTGCGCTTGCCCCCTTTGCACCAAAGAGGAAGGGAGGACGCTGCGCGGGATGGCACCCGCCTGGCACCCCCGGTCGTCATGGCTTGCATCACGGGCACCTCGTGAGGTACCCCGCCTTGATCTCTCCGCCTCCTTGTGAGCCAGCCTGACGAGGCCGCGCCCAAGGAAGCTCCGCGTCATCCGCCCCGCGAGGCTTTGCCCCTCGCGAGGGTCTTGGGTTTGTGTTGGTGAAGATGGGCCGCGCTAGGCCCCCCTTTGAGCCACGCCGCAGGCCGCAGGCAGGCAAGTCTGGGGACCCCCGTTCCCAGAACACCGATAGCCGGGTGCAGAAAAGGCACCCTCCTCAAGCACAAGCTCCTCTGCGACGAGCCAGAAACCCTCGATGAGCTGCTGATCATAGCAGACAAGTACGCCACGGCCGACTCCTCCATGAAGGTGGAAATTCAAGTTAGCGCAACTGGCAAAGTGGCCCCTCAGGCTCCAAGAACTCCGGCGGGAGACGCCAATCAGCGGCAACAGCAGAGCGACCATAAGTGCAAGGCCCCGCAGCCGGCTTCCAGCAGCCGTCAGGTCGCGACAGTTGAAGCCCAGCAGCCGGATGGGCAGCCTCCACCCAAGCGACAGAAAGGTGGCAAGCCCAACTGGTTGCCGGCCTTCTCATACGAGCAGACCCTTGATGGTCCTTGCAAGTTCCATAGCGGCGCGAAGCCGTCGGATCACACCACCCGGAAGTTCCACTGGCTCGCCAGGATCGCCAAAGGAGATGACCTCCTGCCTCCCCCGCCTGCTGGGCAGCCGCCTCCGCCCCAGCAACCGGCTGTCAGGCCAGTCGGCGCAGTAGAAGATGAATACCCTGAAGAGCACGGAGCCAATGTGGTATTTACCAGCATGGCTGATGATCGACGCAGCAGGTGGCTGCAGCGACAAGAGATGAATGCAGTAGCATCAGAGACGCCAGAGTTCATGCACTGGTCCGAGAAGCCTATCAGCTAGAGCAGGGCTGATCACCCCGAGGTGATGCTGAGTCCGGGCTCTTATGCCTTGGTCTTGGATGCCACCTTTGCCACGGATAGACGAGCTGCTTGTTTCTCGCGAGTTCTGATAGACGAAGGCAGCAGCATCAACATTCTGTACAAGGACACCATGAAGAAATTAGGAATCAAGCAAAGACAGCTTCAGAACAGCCAGACCGTGTTCCACGGCATTGTTCCTGGGCTTTCCTGCTCACCAATCGGCAAGATCCAGATGGACGTACTCTTTGGAGACAAGGACCACTTCCGCCGAGAGTCAGTTTGGTTTGAGGTGGTAGACCTCGAGAGCCCATACCATGCACTACTTGGCCGACCCGCCTTGGCCAAGTTCATGGCGGTCCCCCACTACGCCTACCTCAAAATGAAGATGCCCAGTTCCAAGGGAATTCTGACCGTAGCCGGCGACTACCGGAGGTCGTCTGCATGTGCGGTTGAGAGTAGTCGGCTAGGCGAATCCCTGGTAATCGCAGCCGAGAAGCAGCTCCTTGACCGGGTTGTGGCGATGGCCGGCAAGCAGCCAGAGGTGTCGCCAAACCCAAAGGAGTCGGAGGCTGAGGGTTCGTTCAAGCCGGCCAAGGAGACAAAGAAGATACCCTTAGATCCGGAGCACCTAAAGAGGTACGTTTTCGTAGGCACAAACCTCGACAGCAAATAGGAAGGCGAGCTCGTCGATTTCCTCCGTGAGAATCGGGACATCTTCGCATGGTCCCCCAAAGATATGCCAGGTGTACCGACGGAATTCACCGAGCACAAGTTACATGTCCGGTCTGATGCAAAGCCGGTCAGGCAACCCATGCGCCGCCTGTCGGAAGAGAAGAGAAGAGTTGTCGGAGAAGAGATAGCCCGACTCCTAGCAGCCGGCTTCATTATGGAAGTATTCTTTCCAAAGTGGCTAGCAAATCCGGTCCAGGTACTGAAGAAGAAGAAGCAGTGGCGAATGTGTATTGACTACACGAGCCTCAACAAGGCCTGCCCCAAGGACCCGTTTGCTCTACCAAGAATTGATCAGGTGATAGACTCCACCGCCGGATGCAAGCTGTTGAGCTTTTTGGATGCATATTCAGGATATCACCAGATCAAGCTGAACCCGGCTGACAGACTGAAGACTGCCTTCATCACGCCGTTTGGAGCCTTCTGCTACCTCACCATGACGTTCGTCTTGGGGAATGCCGGCGCCACCTTTCAGCGCTGCATGCAGAAGTGCCTCCTCAAGCAACTTGGGAGAAACGCCCACGTCTACGTGGACGATGTGGTGGTGAAGACGGAAAAGCGTGGAACACTGCTGGAGGACCTCAAGGAGACCTTTCAGAACCTGCGCCGATTCCATATCAAGCTCAACCCAGAGAAGTGCGTCTTCGGAGTACCAGCCGGCTAACTCCTTGGCTTCCTAGTTTCTGAACATGACATAGAATGCAACCCTGTAAAGATCAAGGCCATTGAGAGGATGGAGGTACCCAGCCGACTGCTATACGTGCAAAAGTTCGCCGGCTGCTTGGTGTCCATCAGCCGATTCATCAGTCGGCTAGGCGAGAAAGCTCTCCCCTTATACCAACTCATGAAGAAGACCACTTTTTTCGAGTGGAACCACAAGGCGGACGAAGCTTTTCTGTAGTTGAAGAAGATGCTGACTACTCCACCCGTTCTAGCAGCTCCGACTCCTAAGGAACCTATGCTCCTGTACCTCGCCGCCACCAGCCGGGTAGTCAGCACGGTCATTGTAGTGGAACACAAGGAGGAAGGTAAAGCACTACCTGTCCAGAGACCGGTATATTACCTGAGCGAAGTACCGTCGGCCTCCAAGCAAAACTACCCCCACTACCAGAAGATGTGCTATGGCATGCACTTTACCGCCAAGAAATTGAAGCCTTACTTTCAAGAGCATCCAATCACTGTGGTCTGCACGGCCCCACTTGCCGAGATCATCAGAAGCCGAGATGCTTCTGGCCGAGTGGCCAAGTGGGCCATAGAGCTGGCTCCCAACACCATCCACTACCAGCCCCACACCGCCATCAAGTCACAAGCACTGGCCGACTTTCTCGTCGACTGGGCCGAGACCCAGTACCTATCTCCAGCGCCCGACTCCACCCATTGGCGGATGCATTTCGACGGCTCCAAGATGCGCACCGGCTTGGGAGCCGCCGTTGTCCTCACTTCTCCTGAAGGCGACAAGCTCAAATACGCACTGCAAATCCATTTTGCCGCCTCCAACAATGTCGCCGAGTACGAGGCGCTCATTCACGGGCTCCGACTTGCCAAAGAGCTCGGCATTCACTGGATCCTGTGTTATGGCGACTCGGACTTAGTGGTCCAACAGTCGTCTGGCAACTGGGATGCCAAAGATGCAAACATGGCAAGCTACTGTTTCCTCGTGCAGCAACTCAGTGGGTATTTCAAGGGGTGCGAGTTCCTCCATGTGCCAAGAAACGACAATGACCAAGCAGGCGCCTTGGTATGAATCGGCTCTACCCGCCAAGCAATACCATCCGGCGTCGCCCTTCAACGCCTCCTCAAGCCGTCTGTCAAGCCTTCACCAGAATTAGACTCCATCTTCGTGCCGGCTCCTCCCAAAGAAGTCGGATCCGACTCCAGAGCCCCGGCAGACGATACGGGGACTTCGGCAGATGGCCCCAAAGCCGCCACAGTCGAGACCGGCCCAGGGACTGCAGAGCCCGGCCCGGGAACTGCGGCGGCGGGCTCAAAGACATCAGAACTCAGCCCAAGAACCGCACCAGTCAGCCCGGGGACTTCATTAACCCAGCAAGCGGTTGTTGACTCCAACCCGCCGCCTCCCAGCCCAGCCGCCCTCGTCCAAGTCGCAGTTCTGGCAGTCGAAGAAATAGCAGCACCCTCATGGGCCCAGCCCATCCTCGAATTTCTGGTGAGCAAAAAGCTGCCAACTGATGAGACCTTAGCTCGGCAAGTACAACGTCGAGCGGCAGCCTACACCATAGTCAACACAGAGCTGGTCACGCGCAGCGTCACTGGTGTCTACCAGCGCTGCGTAGAGCCAGAGCAAGGCCAAGCAATTCTCAAAGACATCCACCAAGGCGAGTGCGGCCACCATGCGGCTTCAAGAGCACTCGTCGCCAAAGCTTTCTGACACGGTTTCTTTTGGCCAACGGCCTTAGAAGAGGCCAACGAATTGGTCCAAAAATGCAAAGGGTGCTAGAAGTTCCGCTCCAAGCCGCATCAGCCGGCTTCTGCACTCAAGACCATCCCCATTGCCTGGCCTTTCGCAGTTTGGGGTCTAGACATGGTGGGACCATTCAAGACGGCACGAGGTGGATTAACTCACTTACTTGTCGCAGTGGACAAGTTCACCAAGTGGATAGAAGCGAAGCCAATCAAGAAACTGAACGGTCCGACTGTCATGACTTTCATCTCCGATATAACAATTCGGTACGGCATACCACACAGCATCATCACCGACAACGGCACGAATTTTGCCAAGGGCGCCTTGGCCCGTTTCTGTGCGACACTGGCATCCTACTAGACTTAGCATCCGTCGCCCATCCACAGTCAAACGGCCAGATGGAGCAGGCAAACGGCCTCATCCTGTCTGGCATCAAGCCCCGACTGATCGAGCCTCTGGAGCGCTCGGCTGGCTGCTGGCTCGATGAGCCGCCAGCCATCCTCTGGAGTCTGTGCATGACTCCAAACAAGTCAACCGGCTTCATGCCTTTCTTCCTCGTCTACGGTGCTGAAGCCGTCATCCCAACGGACATAGAGTTCGACTCCCCACGAGTCACCATGTACACCGAGGAGGAAGCAGAAGAAGCATGTCAAGACGGCGTCGATCTGCTGGAAGAGGGCCGGCTGTTGGCACTCAGCTGGTCCAGCATCTACCAGCAGAGCCTGCGCAGATACTACAACAGGAAGGTTAGGCCGAGATCTTTCCAAGAGGGCAACCTTGTGCTCCGACTGATCCAGCGAACAGCCGGCCAGCACAAGCTGTCGGTGCCTTGGGATGGCCCTTTCATCATCAGCAAAGTGCTGGGCAACGACTCCTACTACCTGATTGACGCTTAGAAGCCCCGAGCACGCAAGAGGGATGACTCCGGCAAAGAGACAGAGTGGCCATGGAATGCAAATCTCCTCCGGAGATTTTACAGCTGATGCAGTATGTACGACGTTACCTTTTGTATTAAAGTACCAAGACTTTGGTCCCCCCGAGACGAGCTCGGGGACTGCCCTCTTTTGTCTATATAATGACAATTATGCCTACGGGTATGTTACTCTTTGTTATGCCGCTAGGCACCAGGCTCGACCGGTCAGCCCGGGGACTTGCCGCCTTGCATGATGAAATGCTTCCTGCAGCCAGACAAGTAGAGTGTGGTGCCTGAGCCATCTCCTGTCAGAAGCCGCAGCTCGCAGAGCGACTGTACGGTCGGTAGGAGTAAGGTAGAATGGGCGCTCGCAAGGAGTAAGGTAGAATGGGTAGGAGTAAGGTAGAAGGAGCGACTGTACTGAGCCATCTCCTGTCAGAAGCCGCAGCTCGCAGAGCGACTGTACGGCAAGAAAAGATAGAATTCAGATAAATATTTACATAACATAGGCCCTTGGCCAAATCTTCGAGCAGAAGTTCAAAATACACCCCGCGGGTGGAATTGTGCGAATTAACGAGTTCTTCAAAGACTACTAAAGCAGATAAAATAAAGATAAGGCGGCAGCTTAGGAAGCGGCAGACGGATTCGGAGGGTCGGAGGAGGCGGCAGCGTCAGGCGTTGGGGCGGCTGGCTGGGCAGTCTCGGCTTGATTGCCTCCGGCGGCAGTCGGCTCAGTCACACGCAGCTCGTTGCTGGAGGCGCGGTCGAGCTGAGGCTGGTCTTCTGCTCCGTCTTCTGGTGCTTCCGTCTCGCCTCCGTCCTCCGCCTCGCCTTCCTCCTTGACGCTGGAGCCGATCACCTCCGCCGAGTCCTCGCCGTAGTCTGGGTTCATCCCAAACAACTCCGAAGGTACCTCCTCACCGTCCTCAGCCCACTCGGGGACGAAGATGCTGGTGTCGGTGTACTCGGTGATCGCTGCGGCACGCTTGACGAGGGCGTCTTCCGCGGCCACCAGCTCGGGCTGGGCCTCTGACCGGAGTGTGGCCAGCCGGTCTAGGTCCAACCTCGGATACCACGCCTTGACGAACTCCAAGGCCCGGCGCGCTCCATCTCGGGCCGAGGAACCTTTCCAGGCCTCAAGACGACCAGCCGCGACCTCCAGCCTGTCGGCAGTCCGACTGGGGGTGCGCTGAGCCTGCATGTCTAGCCACAGGGAAGCAATCGCCTGGGCGCCGACACGTTGAAGCTGACGCAGCATCCGGTAAGCTGGCCGAACGCGAGCCTCGATGCCCAGGATATGCTCATCAAGGGTTCGGGGCGCGTCGGCGGCGATCTCTGCGCCTTCCGCCCTCCGACCTTCACGGTCAGCCTCGATGGCTTGGATGGCGGCCTGTGAGTGCCTAGGGAAGAAGTCTGCCAAGACGGAAAGAATGAAGAAGCAAGTCAAAAATCAGGAGTCGGCACGACCTAAAATCGGCAGCTCGAAGAAAGAAAGTAAAGAAACCCACCATCAACAATGTCTTCAATCTCATGGAAGCCGAAGGCCAGCATTGCCTCTTTGTCAGTCCAGGAGGAGCGCTCGCTCGCGAACTCGGCCAGGAGGGCGGCTTCCGCGTCTTCCGCCTCCTTTTGCGTCTTCGTAAGCAGCGCCCTCTGCTCTGCCAATTGTGTGGCCAGCAGATCGCGCTCTGTGGCGAGCTTGCTGCACTCCTCCCCCTTGGCACGCAACGCGGACTTGGCTTCGCTCAGCTACTATTGAAGAGCAGCATTGGCTCCTGAAGAGAAGGAAGAAAGAAGGTCGCCGGGGAGATCCAGCCCGACTGCACAGCAGTCGGCCCGAATCTCGGGGACTACAGCCCGCAGGTGCGCCAGCGCGCCCCCGCAAAGAAGAAAAAGGACTCACTCCAGCTCTCCGACAAGTCGGCGGTCTGCTTGCCCAGCTCTTCAACGTTGTGGTTGAAGGCAGTGACACGTAGGTTGTGGTAGTCCTACGACAAATATTTCAGACAAAAGTATGAACCCAGAACTCACCAATTGGAGTCCCGGGCCACCTGCTCAACAGCCGGCCCGAAACTTGGGGACTACAGCCAATGGGTGCGCTGGCGCGCCCCCACAGAGAGGAACAAGAAAACAAGGACCAAAGAGAAAGCATACCCGTATGGCTACCCGCGATGCCAGGTATGCCTTGGTGCAGTTCTGGATGGCGTCGCCCTCAGCTCGAAGCTTCGTTTGGACGTCAACAAGTGCCTGGTCCAGCAGCCCTGTGCCGCCTCCTCGCGCCCACCCAATGGGCGCGGCGCTCGTCGCTTCGGCGTCTGGGATCACCGAGCTAGCGGTGCCGGTCTCCAGGCGGCGTGGCGCCGAAGTCGCCTTCTCAAGACGGTGGCGCGTTGGCGAGCCGACTTGAAGGAGTAGCCTCGCCACGGCCTCGTCTTCAGTCGGCGGCACTGGCGGGTCCGCCGGCTGTTTGCCTTGCGCGCCCCCAGACGGCGGCGGAGGTGGCGGCGGAATGATCACGTCCGGCGTGGAGGAGTCGCCGCCTTCCCTCTCCATGATGGGGTTCTCGCCGCCGGCTTCCCCAGTCTGCCCCGTGAACTCCGGAGGCGGCGGCGCAGAGTTTAGCGGGGTGACGAACACCGCCGATTGGCGGCACGCGGCCTCCTCAGCCTGCCGCTTCGTCGCGAGGGCAGCCTCGGCCTCCACCAATTTCTTCTTGGCGGAGGCCTCCGCCTTATCGGCCTCCACCTTATCCAGGCGGGCAACCTCTTCCTCGTTGCGCTTCTCCTGCGCGTTCCGCTCCGTCGCCTCCCGGAGGTCGGCGGCGGGTCAATCCGCCGAGTTGTGGCAGATGTCTCCGCTAACCCCATGACGGAGGCGGCGAGAACCCTCTCAAGAGTGAGGGGAGCCCTGAAGCGAGGGAAGCAAGTAAAAGACTCAGACAAAGCTACAAAGAAAGAATAAAGCGTTAAGACGGAATAATCACGCGGAGACCAGTGGCGGCTTCTTTACTTCCTTGCGGAAGCGGATGGACTTCGCGGCCGCCTCGTCCCGCTTGGTCGCCGCAGCCGAACTCTTGGGCTTCTTCGGCCGACTGCCGAACAAGGTCGGCACGGCCCTACGCTTCTTCCCGCCGCCTGGAGCACCCGGCACGGCAGAAGAGCCCGCACCGGGATGGCTGGCTCCTGGCCGATGGCGGGGGGCGACCTCCTCATCATCATCAGGCCAGTCCTCTAGACTGGCCCGGAGCCGCGGGCCGCCTCCTCCCTCGGCATCGTCTTCCAAAGCCGCCGCCCCCACAACAGGGCCGTCGACGTCGCTCTCCGCCCGGTCGGCGAGGAACTCGCGGGCCGGCCCCATGGTGCCGGCTGGTGGATGGAGGAGGGGATTCTGACCAAAGCCGACTGGTCAGGTTGCACAAAACAAACTCGGCAAGAAAGAAGACAATTCAAAGAAGGAAAGGGCAACTCACTGTGGGTGGGGGTTTGGCGCAGGAGTACGGCTCCTTGCCAAACCGCCAGTCCTCCAGGAGCTTGTTGTCCGAGAGGTAGTTCACCATGTAGGCCACCTCCTCGTGAGGCATGCCCTTGGTGCACATCCGACTCGGGTCACGGCGCCCGCTCATTTGGCATATCATGTGGGGGCGGCCTTGGAGCGGGAGAACTCGGCGCGCCACGAAGGCGGCCAGCAGGTCCGGACAAGTCAGGCCCTCCGACTGCGTCAGCACTCGGTGTCGCGCGACGGTGCCGGCTCCCGCAAGCATCAGCGACTTGGCTCGGAACGACCAGTTGGGTAGTCTCCCAGCCGGCGGGCCGGCTTCGAAAGCTGGCAGGTTGACCCAATTGCCCCTCGCGAAGACGCTCTTCACGTAGAAGTACGATCGCTGCCACATCTTCACCGACTTTATTAGCTTGATGGTGGGGAAGGGGTTGTCGGCCCCCAACCTCCGCACAGCGATGAACGCGCCGCACTGAGCCGGCACGCCTGCAGCCTGGGTGCCGAGCTTGGAGTAGAAGAAATCCCCCCAGAGCTCGAGGGTGGGGAGGTCTCCGAGGAAGCCTTCACACAAGGCCACGAAGGCGGACAGCAGCACCACCGTGTTGGGCGTGAGGTGGTGCGGCTGGAGGCCGTAGAACTCCAGAAAGGAGCGGAAGAAGCTGCTCGCTGGCAGCCCCAATCCGCGCAGGCAGTGCGAGCGGAAGATAACCCGCTCGCCATCCTCTGGCGCCGGACAGATCTCCCCCCTCGGCGCAAGACGTACCCGCACGTAATCTTCATCGGGGAGCCGACAAGTCTTGCGGAGGAACTCGATGTGGTCGTCATGGACTTCTGAGCCATCCCAGGTGCCCGAATGCACCGAGGGAGGCGCGGCGGCAGAAGAAGAACTCATCGTGAGCGGATCGCCGCGGCGTTCGGCAAAGCTTGGGCGCGCGGCGGTGCGAGGAAGAAGAAGAAGAAGAAGAGCAAGGAGTAGCGTGGAGGAGGGGCGCGCGTGCTCTGCCGCGCCCCCCTCCTCCCCCTACTTATAGCCTCATGGGCTGCGAAGCCAGGGGGCGGTCATGGGATTTACTGCGCCCACGACCCCACGACCCCCACGTTTCCATGACAAAAGTTACTGCACGCAGTAACTTCACGGGAATCCCAACCGTCCGCTCGGGCCACAACGGATCCGCTCGAGCGCCGAGGTGCGGCAGTGGCGGGCCCCGCCTACAGGCCTGTCCCATCATGCACATAGGATGGCAGACTGGCCCGGCCGCATGTTGGCACGTGACAGGCCCGGAACGGGCGGCGGTCTGGAAGCTTAGCCAGCACGCTACTTGGATCCCGTCATGACGTTCGAAATATTGTGCGAGTCAGAAATTGGGTGAGTCCAACTCCTTCTAGTCGGCCCGGCAGAAGTCAAGCAAGATCCATGTCTCGGGCACCCAGAAAGAGAAACTGCTAAGGCTCCTCGGCCGATTGTCCGCGGCGCCTCATCAGCTTCGGGGACTACTATCGGAGTAATGGGCCATGGGTAGGCTAACCCGAGTCCCAGAACCTTTCAAGACATCGGGGCAGGCTGCGCCCCTCAAGACCCCAGGACAAAGAGCCGCCTTCTGAGGAGTCGGCGGTAAGGAAACCGACTAGCCACTCTCGGCCGAGTCCCAGGAACGACTTCAGGATAAGCCGACTCCTGACTGACGGCTTCCTGACGACTCCAACAAACCCCATGTCCTCATCAAGAGGGACAGAACAAGGGAGTGGCTACAGTGAAGCCTGCTCCCGCCCCTTTCCAGAGGCAGGCATGGCCACAGTACACCGTACCTGCGGAGGTCTCCGTGCGGCATGGCACTGTTGCCATGCCGGCCCTGACATCAGCACCGGTGGACCGAATCATGCGCCCACGACGGCTTGTCTGTACGACCCTGGGGCGGCGGGTCCCACCAGCCAGCGGGACCCCAGAAGACGGCAAGTGCGCCACCAGTCGGACCCGTTGGGAGTCGGCCCCTGGGAGTCGGCCAGCTCCTCCCCCGGGGCCCACGCGCCATTAACCAGATGTGACGGAGAGTGGCAATAGTGATCGCCTGCTAGGCGGCGAGGCTATTGCCACGACTCCATGACCAAGCCCACGTCATTACAAGCACGGCTACAGTAATCAGCAGCCGGCAAGACCCGCCCGCGGCGGACGTGGCCTGTCGGCTCCATACCGAGCCAGTCGGCGGGCCCACCAGTCGGCGGAGAAGACGGAGGCCAGAGGCACTGACGGCTGGGCCCGCGTCCAGCCGGATTACCATTGTACCCCTGGGGGGTAGGCCTATATAAACCCCCAGGGCACCCATGCAAAGGGTTGGAATCCATTAGCACTAGACCAGATCATATAGGAAGGAGAGAGCTAGCCTTGCCTTCTCCTACCTCTAGGAAACAGCTGAAGGAGCAATCGTGTAAACACTTTGCCATAGTGATCATGCGGAGACCCCGTAGAGCAGCAGTAGGGGTATTATCTCCTCGGAGAGCCCTGAAGCTGGGTAAGATTCACCGGCGTGCATGTCTTCACCTCATCCCGTTTCCAGGCATCGGCGACGTTCTACTCGCCCCCACCATGATAAGCCATCCTTTGGCATATGTCGCACCCAACCCCCGACATCCCACGCACATCGTCACCTCATCCTTAGCCAATATTTGCTTAATCCGTAGCCCCTGTTTCGAGTTGCAAATATTAGCAATGCAACCAGTATCAAATACCCAGGCGCTACTACGAGCATTAGTAAGGTACACGTCAATAACATGTATATCAAATATACCTTTCACTTTGCCATCCTTCTTCTCCGCCAAATACTTGGGGCAGTTCCGCTTCTAGTGACCAGTCCCTTTGCAGTAGAAGCACTCAGTCTCGGGCTTAGGTCCAGACTTAGGATTCCTCACTTGAGCAGCAACTTGCTTGTTGTTCTTTTTGAAGTTCCCCTTCTTCCCTTTACCCTTTTCTTGAAACTGGTGGTCTTGTTGACCATCAACACTTGATGCTCCTTCTTGATTTCTACCTCTGCAGCCTTTAGCATTGTGAAGAGCTCGGGAATTGTCTTATCCATCCCTTGCATATTATAGTTCATCATGAAGCTCTTCTAGCTTGGTGGCAGTGATTGAAGAACTCTGTCAATGACACTATCATCAGGAAGATTAACTCCCAGCCGAGTCAAGTGGTTGTGGTACCCAGACATTCTGAGTATATGTTCACTGACAGAACTATTCTCCTCCATTTTGCAGCTGTAGAACTTATTGGAGACTTCATATCTCGCAATATGGGCATTTTCTTCAAATATTAACTTCAACTCCTGGAACAT
Source organism: Triticum urartu (assembly GCF_003073215.2). Taxonomy (NCBI): domain Eukaryota; kingdom Viridiplantae; phylum Streptophyta; class Magnoliopsida; order Poales; family Poaceae; genus Triticum; species Triticum urartu. Next base: position 311,304,271 of record NC_053022.1, on the reverse strand, counting down.
CTCATATGCTCCATGAAGTTCAAAACGTCGTTGAAGTCCCGGTTCTAAGCCGTAAAGCATGGCACACTGAACTACCAAGTAGTCATCAGCTTTGCTCTGCCAGGTGTTCACAACATCTGGCGATGCTCCTGTAGCGGGTTTGTAACCTAGCGGTGCTTCCAGGACGTCATTCTTCTGTGCAGCAATGAGGATAATCCTCAAGTTATGGAGCCATTCTGTGTAATTGCTACCATCATCTTTCAACATAGCTTTCTCTAGGAACGCATTAAAATTCAACGGAACAACAACACGGGCCATCTATGTACAACAACATAGACATGCAAAATACTATCAGGTACTAAGTTCATGATAATTTAAAGTTCAATTAATCAAATTACTTAAGAACTCCCACTTAGATAGACATCCCTCTAATCATCGAAGTGATCACGTGATCCATATCAACTAAACCATGTCCGATCATCATGTGAGATGGAGTAGTTTTCAATGGTGAACATCACTATGTTGATCATATCTACTATATGATTCATGCTCGACCTTTTGGTCTCAGTGTTCCGAGGCCATATATGCATATGCTAGGCTCGTCAAGTTTAACCCGAGTATTCCGCGTGTGCAAAACTGGTGTCGGATATGGGGCTCCGGCTAACCCTTAAGGTTCGAACAATGGGGTGCGTGCGAAGTCTTTCCCTCCTACCGATCTACGCTCAAGCTCGCTAAGATCTTGCGGACGAACTCGACAAACTCACAACACAGGAAGACACGAGGTTTATACTGGTTCGGGCCACCGTTGTGGTGTAATACCCTACTCCAGTGTGGTGGTGGATTGCCTCTTGGGCTGATGATGAACAATACAAGGGAAGAACAGCCTCCTGAGGTTGAGGTGTTCTTGTGCGGACGAACTTGTGTGTCTCTGGGTCTCTCAAGCTAAGATGAGATGATCCTTCCTTGGTCCTATCCCCCTCTACTGAGGTGGCTAGTCCTATTTATAGAGGCCCTGGTCCTCTTCCCAAATATTGAGCGGGAAGGGAGCAAACAATGGCAGGATAATTTGAAGGGGGACAACTAGTACGAGCCATCCTGATCAAAGTAGTCTTTGCCTGCACAAAGCTCTGGTGGTGACACCGTCTCAGGCTCCACGATGACCTCTGTCTTGCAGTCCATGGTCTTGGTCTTGTTGCACTGAAATAGCAACCTTTGCCTAATGCCTCGGTACTCCGTGGCTGCGCCTGCCCCCTTTGCACCAAAGAGAAACAAGGACGCTGCGCGCTGGCGCCCGCCTGGTGTCGATCGTCATGGCTCACTTCACGAGAGCCTCGGGAGGTTCGCCTCACCTTGTTATCTCCGCCCCTCGCGAGCCTGCATGACTGGGCTGCTTGGGAGGAGGTTTTGCGTCGCCCGCCTCGCGACGCTTGGACCCTCGCGAGGGTCTTGGATGCTTTGTTGGTGAAGATGGGCCGTACGGCCTGCCGACTCCGCCATGCTGCGGGCTGCAGGCAGGCAAGTCTGGGGACCCCCGTTCCTAGAACACCGACAGTAGTCCCTGGGCCCAAGGTGCGCTCGGGCTTGGCTTCGTGGCGAAGCCAAGGGTCAAGTTCTGAGCACCGCGGGGCCCAAAAGCCCGCGGCCTCGGTTGACGCATGGCGGTTGATTGGACGTGGGCGTCTCCGCTTCCCCACACTGCCTCGACGACTGCATGACTTGACAAGTCCCTACGACATGCAAGGGAAAACATCATTGCCTGCGATCGTGGGAGACACCGGTTGGCCTTCTCTTTCTACAAATGGGGAGGGGGCGGAGCCCCCGTTGCCCATCTCTTTCTCGCTTGCCTGCTTCTTCTTTGCTTCATTGCTTGCAGTGCCTCCGATGGCGCCACGAAGGAAGTTCTCTGCCGCCGAGAAGGGGAAGGACCCTCGCGAGGGCCCCGACTCCCCGGTGCCCAAGCGCGGTCGTGGCCGTCCGCGCAAGCACACTGCGACCCCCGTCGTGGCCCACCGTCGAGGCAGTGCCGCGACATGTGGAAGGGGCCGTCGCGACCATGGCAGTCCAGCTGACGAGGGGAGGCATGCGATGGTGGCACGGCCACCCCGCCCGTGCTTCCATTCAGCGGAGGTGTCGCCGGAGTTCGTTTTCTGGTCGGAGAACCCGGCCGGCAACTGGCTCCAACTTCCGTGCTTCTTTGTCGATGAGCTACCGGCCCCTGGTCCAGGCGGGCTCTGGTTGCAGGCGGATGGTTGCTGCAGCAAGGCCTCCTGGGTCGCGGTCAAGACATCCGCCGCGGGCAACATAGCCCTGGCCCGCGGCTGGCAAACGTTCGCCCCCCGCGCGGCCTAGGCAGGCGGTGCACGCTCCACTTCAAGTATGACGGTGGGTCGACCGTCTATGTGAGGGTGTTCGGGGAAGATGGTCGCCGCGCTGGGTGCTGCCCGAGACGAACGACGGTGAGTAGGTGCTCGGCCTTGGTGATGGTCGCGACGAGGATGAGGGCAAGCCTGCCCTCAGCGGCAACCGCATCTCTTCCAGCTACGGCGGCTCTTCCTCCAGTGACAGCTCTAGCACCGGTGGCTACGACCAGCCGCCACGCCCGCTTCGAAGGAGGCAGCGGGTCATCTCGTCGCCGTGCCTCCGTGAAGCGCGAGGAGGGGTCTAGCTAGGCTCGGGCGTCGATAAGGGCCCACCCCCGTGGATTGCTGAAATGCCGCTTTGTTTAGCCTTTTCCCTTTTTTTCCTGCACCAGAAAATGAAAGCAGTATGGGCCCAGAGGGGCATGTATCGAACTGTGGTTCTTGGTTAATGCAACGTGTGTGTTATTCCCATGGCGTGTTGTTATTTTGCGCAAAGATAACCTAACCTAGCACGTTTGGCACGCCCTTTCCTTCACGAGATGTCTGTGTTTGCTTAGGAACTGCAAAAAATTTATTAGGGGGTGTGCTAGAGGATTTGCCGTTCACCCAAACCTTGACTTGGTGCTTTGCATCGCGGTACCCGAGGGGCACGGATTTAGGAGAGATGCGCCAACTTCCAGGCTCGAACGAGGGTGACTCGTGAGAAGGAAGAGAGAAGAAAAATGCTCGCGAGGGCACCTTCCTAGCCTCCTTGCGTGGTATGCGAGAGAGAGAGAGAGATCATTAGCAAACTAGAGCCGAAAAACTAGGTAAAAGGCGAAGGAACCAAATCAGCAAGGAACACCAAAGGCAAACTTGATTAAGGAGAACCAAGCCAACTACGAAAAGCAAATGAAAAGCCGCGTCCGACACCTAATCTAGTCTTCAAGTCTTCTCACCAGCGCGGAGCTAAGTGTTGTCCACTAGGTGTGGGAGGGAGCCCAGGGCCTGAGGCCGGCGCTCCTGAGACTCCGGGGCGTGTACAACCCCAACTCATTATTACGTGAGAGTGTCACGGGTGGCGATTCTTCATAGGCTCTGGGCCTTTTTCACAGGCTCTGGGCCTTGCTTCACAGGCTCTGGGCCTTTCTTCATGGGTCGAACTTCCGGAGGTGCTGGATGTTCCAGTTGTTTTGGATAGGTGTCCCCTCTTGCGTCTCCAGGCGCACGGCGCCAGGCCTGGAGATGTGGACAACCCTGAACGGGCCCTCCCACATGGGTGAAAGCTTGTGCAACCATTCCCTGGAGAGGACCCACCTCAGCACTAGGTCACCCATCTCGAGCGTCCTAGAGCGAATGTTGCGGCAGTGGTAATGCCGCAGAGCTTGCTAGTACCTTGCCGCCCTTAATGCACGCGACGACGTTCCTCCCCCAGCACGAGATCCATCCCCCGCATGGCATCCTGCTGCGTTTCGTCGAACGCCAGAACCCGCGCGGAGTGATGCTTGACCTCGTGAAGGAGGACTGCTTCAGCTTTGTAGACGAGGAAGAACGGAGTCTCGCCCGTTGGCTTGGTAGCGGTGGTGCGGATGGACCATAGCACGGACTGGCGCTCGTCGTGCCAGCTCCTGCCGCATGCCTCTAGCTTCTTCTTGAAGGTCTTGGTCTTGAGGTCCCTCAGGACCTCAGCGTTGGCGCACTCAGCCTGACCATTGCCCCTAGGGTGGGCCCCGAAGCGCAGCAGATCTGCGTTCCAAGGTTAGCACAGTAGGTTTTAAAGAGGTTACTAGTAAGCTGTGAGCCGTTGTCTGTGATGATGCGGTTGGGGACCCCGAAGTGGCTCACGAAGCCCTTGATGAACTTGACAACAGAGCCGGATGGAATGGTTGGGACAGCTTCCACTTCCGCCCACTTGGTGAACTTGTCGATGGCGACGTAGAGATAACGGTAGCCCCCTGGTGCTCGTGGGAATGGGCCTAGGATGTCTGGCCCCCAGACCGTGAACGACCACGTGAGCGGATGGTTTGGAGGCCCTGAGCAGGCTGATGGATTTGCTTGGCGTGGAATTGCAAGCTTCGCAGGACTTCACCAGCTCGGCTGCATCATTGAGTGCTGTGGGCCAATAGAATCCACTGCGGAAGGCCTTCCCGACAAGGGTCCGTGATGATGAGTGATGTCCATAGTCCCCGCCGTGTATGTCAATCAGTAGCTCCCTCCCTTGACCGCTAGAGATGCAGTGCAGCATGACATCGTTCGGTCGTTTCCTGTACAACTCGCCGTCTTGAATGCAGTATGCCGTGGCCTGTCGGGCCACGCGCTCCGCGTCTTCTTCCTTCTCCGGCAGTGTCCCGTGCATCAGGTACTCATTGAACTCCTTGGTCCAGCACTCCTCCTGAGGCTCGAGCGCCAAGAGTAGCCGAGCTCCTGAAGTTGGGCCGCAAGCTGGGGCTCTCGTGGCTGGGGGCTGTGGGAGCTCCTCCCGAGGCCGAGCCGTGCTTGAAAGAGGTGGCATAGCTAACGGCTTGAAGAGCCGCTCTTCGAAGACGCTGGGCTCTTGCGGTTGCCGCTTGGATGCTCTCTTGGCGATGTCGCTGGCTTCCTTGTTGGTGCCCCGGGGCACGTGCTGCAGCTCCAAGCCTGCGAACTGCTTTTCCATTTTGTGCACCACCGCAAGGTAGGCCTCCATGTGCTCGTCCTTTGGCTCGTACACTTTGTTGGAGAAGTTGACGAGGAGCTGCGAGTTGCCCTTGATGGTAAGATGCCTCACCCCCATAGCCGCCGCAGCTTTTAGGCCGGCTATGAGGCCTTCGTACTCTTCAATATTGTTGGAGACCTTCTCGCCGTGCTGGAAGCAGAGTTGCACGGTGTAGTAAAGTTTGTCCTAAGTGGGCGAGATGAGTGCTGCTCCAGCCCCCACGCCCTGTGCGCAAAGGCGCCATCAAAATACATGACCCAACCGTCGGGCGCCTCACTTCCTGGGGAGGTGGACCGGTCTTCTCCTTCCTCAAGAGCCGGGGCATCTGTCCATTCTGCCACAAAATCGGCGAGCGCGGCTCCCTTGATGACCCTAGTGGTGCTGAACTCTAGTTGGAATGCTTGCAGCTTGATGTTCCATTCAGCGACCCTTCCGGCTGAGTTTGGGCTCCTGAGTACCCTCTCCAATGGGTAAGACGAGACGACCTTGATGGGGTGCCCCGGGAAGTAGTGTTGCAGCTTGCGCGAGGCCACCAAAAGTGCGAGTAGGCTCTTTTGCGGCATGGGGTAGCGTGCCCTTGCGTCCCGCGGTACGGTGCTGACGAAGTACACCGGGTGCTCGGCAAGGGCTGGCACACTATTGAGGCTCGGGTCTTGCAGAGAGTGTGGCGTATCCTGAGGTGGGGGGTTTCCTGAGGCTTGGCCATCCTTAGGAGTTTCCGTGACATTGCCCTGCCGAGCTTGATCTTCCACCACTGATGGCCCTGGTGTGCCTTCCCAACCCTGCGCTGCATCAGCTCTGGCTTGGTGCAGCACACCCTTGTCTTTGCGCTCCTCCCGAACCGCCACCAGCGCCGCGCTGGCGGAGTACGGGGTGGCGGTGAGGTAGAGTACCAGTGGCTCGAGAGGCCGTGGCGCCACCATCACCGGGGGGCTGGTGAGGTATTTCTTGAGGTCTTGGAAGGCCCGGTCGGCCTCCGTGGTCCACTCGAAGGGGACTTTCTTCTTCATGAGCTTAAAGAAGCGTAAGGCACGCTCGCCTAGCTTAGAGATGAAACGCCCTAACTCGGTCACCCGTCCTGCCAGCTTTTGCATCTCCTTGAGGGTCTGTGGTGGGCTCATGTCCTCGATGGCCTTGATCTTCTCCGGGTTCGCCTCGATCCCTCTGTGGGATACGAGAAACCCTAGCAGCTTGCCAGAGGGGACACCAAACACACACTTCTCCGGGTTAAGCCTCAAGTTCACCCGGCACATACTCTCAAAGGTCTCCTCCAAGTCTTGAATCAACGTCCACGCCTCGCGAGATTTGACCACTATGTCATCAACATAGGCCTCTGTGTTCCTGCCGAGCTCCCGCCCCAAGGCGATGTGCATCAGCCGCTGAAAGGTTGCGGCCGCGTTGCGAAGGCTGAAAGGCATGCAGGTGTAGCAGTACACCCCACATGGTGTCAAGAAGGCAGTCTTCTCCACATCCTCCACCGCCATCTTGATCTGATGGTATCCAGAGAATGCATCCAGGAAACACAACAAATTCCACTCGGCGGTGGAGTCGACGATTTGATCAATGCGCGGAAGGGGGAACGGATCTTGGGGGAAGGCTTTGTTGAGGTTGGTGAAGTCAACACACATCCATTCCTTCCCACCTTTCTTCGGTACTACAACGGGGTTCGCCAGCCATTCGGGGTCTCGAACTTCTCGGATGGTACCTGCCGCCTCCAGCTTGCGTGTCTCTTGGACGATGAAGGCCTGCTTCTCAGTGGACTGCCATCTTGCTCGCTGCTTCACGGGGCGTACGTTGGGGCACACCCTTAGATGATGTTGGGTTACCTCTCTCGGGACCCCTACCAGTTGATTGGGATCCCACGCGAATATCTCCTTGTTAGCGTGCAAAAACCTCAGCAAAGCTTCTACTTGTCCCGGGTCAAGGCCGATTCCTATGGTGAAGGTGGCTCCTGAAGACCTGTCCTCTTTGACCGGCACCTCCTTGGTCTCCGCCTTGTCTTAGGTGAACAACTGCATTTTCTTGGTGGGCGCGGTCTCCTTGGCCTCGGGCGCACCGGCGTCGGTGGCTGCGCTGCTATCGCGGTCTTGAAGGCGAGCCTGAGCACCGTCACGGCCTCCTTAGTGTCCCCCTTGATGGTGAGGACGCCCTTGCTCCCTGGCATCTTCATGAGGTTGTAGGCTGGGTGAGTCGCCACCATGAACTGAGAGAGCCGGGTACCCGAGGATGGCATTGTACGGGGGACTAATGCGGCAATGTCAAAGTCCACCAGCTCAGTGTGATAGTTGTCTCGTGTGCCAAAGGTGACAGGGAGGCGGATCTGCCCCAGAGGGTGGGCAGTTCCACCACCCACTCCTGTGAAGGGCTTGCTGAGGCCGAGCCATTCGAGCGGCACATGAAGAAGGCTGATGGCTTCCACGGAGAGCAAGTTGAGGCAGGCGCCGCCGTCGATGAGGGTCTTGGTGACAGCCATGTTGCAGACGGTGGGTGTGCAGAGCATCGGGAGTGTCCCTGAGCCGGCGGTGGAGCCGGGGTGGTCTTCCGAGTTGAAGGTGAGGTCGGCCTCCGGCGCAGCCCAACCCGGCGGAGCCCCCGGGCGCTTGCAGGCTGCGCCAATCCGACGGAAGAAAGGCTTGACGTGATGATCTGAAGGAGGTGCTTGGGAGCCACCCAGCATTTCCGCGACTGCGTGGTGTGCCGGCGCCGCGTAGCGCACAGTGAAGAGGTCGTGGAGTTCCCCCAGGACGTCGTCATGGATCTCGAGAGGTTGAGCAGCCAAGCGCGCGGCTCGCCGGCGAGGGCCAGGGGGAACAAGTTTGCCATGATCTTGTCGTCGCCTCCGGCTTCGAGGACGGCCTCCTCGTATGCCAGCAGGAATAGCGCCGAGTCTGCCGCGCCATCGTAACGCGGCGGTATCTCCAGCCTGAACTTAACCGGCCACTGGACTCGCAGCAGGGCGGGGGCCTGGGCTCGGTACCCAGACTCCCTGCTGCTGGTGTTGACCGCAGAGGTTGGTGGCGGGGCACCTGCCATGGGAGCGTAGTGCGGCAGCACGGGGCGCTAGTTGGTGGAGAGAATCCCCGGCGCACCCCTACATGGCGCGCCAAATGTCAGATGTGGGGCTCCGGCTAACCCTTAAGGTTCGAACACTTGGGTGCGCGCGAAGTCTTTCCCTCCTACCGATCTATGCTCAAGCTCGCTAAGATCTTGCGGACGAACTCGACAAACTCACAACATAGAAAGACACTTGGTTTATACTGGTTCGGGCCACTTTTGTGGTGTAATACCCTACTCCAGTCTGGTGGTGGTGGATTGCCTCTTGGGCTGATGATGAACAATACAAGGGAAGAACAGCCTCCTGAGGTTGAGGTGTTCTTGTGCGTACAAACTTGTGGTGTGTCTCTAGGTCTCTCAAGCTAAGATGAGATGATCCTTCCTTGGTCCCATCCCCCTCTACTGAGGTGGCTAGTCCTATTTATAGGGGCCCTGGTCCTCTTCCCAAATATTGAGCGGGAAGGGAGCCAACAATGGCGGGCTAATTTGAAGCGGGACAGCTAGTACGAGCCATCCTGACAAAAGTAGTCTTCGCCTGCACAAAGCTCTGGTGGTGACGTCGTCTCGGGCTCCACGATGACCTCCGTCTTGCAGTCCATGGTCTTGGTCTTGTTGCACCGAAATAGCAACCTTTGCCAGATGCCTAGGTACTCCGCGGCTGTGCCTACCCCCTTTGCACCAAAGAGGAAACAAGGACGCTGCGCACGCTGGCGCCCGCCTGGTGTCGATCGTCATGGCTCACGTCACGAGAGCCTCGTGAGGTTTGCCTCGCCTTGTTATCTCCGCCCCTCGCGAGCCTCCCTGACCGGGCTTCTCGGGAGGAGGTCTTGCGTCGCCTGCCTCGTGAGGCTTGGACCCTCGCGAGGGTCTTGGATGCTTTGTTGGTGGAGATGGGTCGTACGGCCTGCCGGCTCCGCCACCCCGCAGGCAGACAAGTCTGAGGACACCCATTCCCAGAACGCCGACAACTGGCTTGCACCCATTGTATTTGAACGTAGAGCTTATCACACCCAACATCACGTGGTGTCTCGGCACGATGAACTGTAGCAACGGTGCATACTGAGGGAGAACACTTGTACCTTGAAATTTAGTGAGAGATCATCTTATAATGCTACCGCCGAACTAAGCAAAATAAGATGCATAAAGGATAAACATCACATGCAATCAATATAAGTGATATGATATGGCCATCATCATCTTGTGCCTTTGATCTCCATCTCCAAAGCACTGTCATGATCGCCCTCGTCACCGGCTTGTCACCTTGATCTTCATTGAAGCATCGTTGTCGCCTCGCCAACTATTCCTTCTACGACTATCGCTACCGCTTAGTGATAAAGTGAAACAATTACATGGCGCTTGCATTTCATACAATAAAGCGACAACCATATGACTCCTGCCAGTTGCCGATAACTCCGTTACCAAACATGATCATCTCATACACTAAAATTTAGCATCATGTCTTGACCATATCACATCACAACATGCCCTACAAAAACAAGTTAGACGTCCTCTACTTTGTTGTTGCCAGTTTTACGTGGCTGCTACGGGCTGAGAAATAACGGTTCTTACCTGCGCATCAAAAAACCACAACACGATATAGTGATTGCTTTTTGATCTTCACACAGAACCATGTTCATTGAATCTGATTCAACTAAATTTGGAGAAACTGACACCCACCAGCCACCTCTATGTGAAGCACGTCGGTACAACTAGTCTCGCGTAAGCGTACGTGTAATGTTGGTCTGAGCCGCTTCATCCAACAATACCGCTGAATTAGGAATCAACTAGTGATGGCAAGCAATATGTATATACCCATGCCCACAACTCCTTTGTGTTCTACTCGTGCATATAACATCTACGCATAGACCTGGCTCAGATGCCACTGTTGGAGGGAACGTAGTAATTTCAAAAAAATTCCTAAGCACACGCAAGACCTATCTAGGTGATGCATAGCTACGAGAGGGAAGAGTATAGTCCACGTACCCTCGTAGACCGTAAGCAGAAATGTTTTGACAACGCGGTTGATGTAGTCGAACGTCTTCACGATCCGACCGATCGTAGCACCGAAGATATGGCACCTCCGTGATCTGCACACGTTCAGCTCGGTGACGTCCCGCGAACTCTAGATCTAGCTGAGTGTCGAGGGAGAGTTTCGCCAGCACGACGGCGTGATGACGGTGATGATGAAGCTACCGGCGCAGGGCTTCACCTAAGCACTACAACAATATGACCGAGGTGGAATATGGTGGAGGGGGCACCGCACACGGCTAAACAATGTCAACTTGTGTGTTCTAGGGTGCCCCTGCCCCCGTATATAAAGGAGCAAGGGGGAGGCTGGCCAGCCCTTGGGGTGCCCAAGGAGGGGAGGAATCCTCCTCCTAGTAGGAGTAGGATTCATCCTTTCCTAGTCCTACTAGGAGGGGGAAGGAAGGAGTGGGAGAGGGGAAGGAAAAAGTGGGGCGCCTCCCACTCCTAGTCCAATTAGGACTCAAGAGGGAGGGGCGCGTGGCCTACCCTAGCCACCCCTCTCTCTCTCTCTCCACTAAGGCCCATCTAGGCCCATTATTTCCCCAGGGAGGTTTAGGTAACCCTCCGGCACTATGGTTTTATCTGAAACCACCCGGAACACTTTCGATGTCTGAATATAGCCGTCCAATATATCAATCTTTATGTCTTGACCATTTAGAGACTCCTCGTCATGTCCATGATCACATCCGAGACTCCGAACTACCTTCGGTAGATCAAAACACATAAACTCATAATACTAATCGTCATCAAACGCTAAGCGTGCGCATCCTATGGGTTTGACAACTATGTAGACATGACCGAGACTCATCTCCGGTCAATAACCAATAGCGGAACCTAGATGCTCATATTGGTTCCTACATATTATACGAAGATCTTTATCGGTCAAACCGCATAACAACATACGTTGTTCCCTTTGTCATTGGTATGTTACTTGCCCGAGATTCTATCGTTAGTATCTCAATACCTAGTTCAATCTCGTTACCAGAAAGTCTCTTTACTCGTTCTGTAATGCTACATCCCGTAACTAACTCATTAGTTACATTGCTTGCAAGGCTTATAGTAATGTGCATTACCGAGAGGGCCCAGAGATACCTCTCTGATACACTGAGTGACAAATCCTAATCTCGACCTATGCCAACTCAATAAACACCATCGAGGACACCTGTAGAGCATCTTTATAGTCACCCAGTTACGTTGTGACGTTTGATAGCACACTAAGTGTTCCTCCGGTATTCGGGAGTTGCATAATCTCCTAGTCATAGGAACATGTATAAGTTATGGTGAAAGCAATAGCAACAAATTAAACGATCATCATGCTAAGCTAATGGATGGGTCAAGTCAATCACATAATTCTCTAATGATGTGATCCCGTTTATCAAATGACAACTCTTTGTCCATGGCTAGGAAACTTAACCATGTTTGATCAACGAGCTAGTCAAGTAGAGGCATACTAGTGACACTCTGTTTGTCTATGTATTCACACATATACTAAGTTTCCGATTAATACAATTCTAGCATGAAAAAAAACATTTATCATGATATAAGGAAATATAAATAACAATTGTATTATTGCCCCTAGGGCATATTTCCTTCATGCTTATATATGAATGAAGCTCTCTCATTTACCCGCAGAAAAGATTAAGCCATATTAACCGGAAAGGAGGGAGTATGGACCAGCACTACTTTTTGGTGTGTCCCGTTAACTCACAGAACGAGGAGAAGCTTGCAAGACAAGGTGAAGCTTGCTTACGCCTTTTGACTAATGCAACCTACCCTCGCCCAGGCGGTGGACATGCAGCAGTTCATTCGGTGTCAGATTGCTAGAGACATACACTGTAGTACCCAACATGCAGAGTACCATCATTGTTCGACTTCACGAAGAGGTGAAGAGCCAAGCGCACAGTTTAGTAGTACGGTTAGTAGTACTACTAGAACCGCATGGTGGAGCATCTGTACTCTAATTTTATTTTAATCTCTGATAAAGTACACATTTATTCAGGAGAAGGGCGGAAAACGGCAGCCCAATAGTAGTATTAAAAAACATCGAACATGTAATGATGATATCGATCAACCATGCTCGAATATATCTTGGCCTTCGTGCGAGCCCGTCTGTGTGTTCTCGCTCCTCGTCTCTCTCAAGGAATGGCGAGTTGGCCATTTTGCCGTCAATTGGGATCGGTTTGGTCACACTCCGGTCCCACATGTCAGTGATATGCCAAGAGGAAGTGCGTTGACCGACTGGCCACGCGCGTACTTGGTTTTGCACCTTCATACTACTCCTCCATCCGTCATAGTTTACAGGGTGCGCTTCATTCTGATGCATTTCTCTCCATGCATTTCCACCACCAGAGAGACTTTAGACATGTTTGGTTTAATGCTCAATTAATTAGGGCGTGGTAACCGCAATCAAGTCCACAATTTTCTCTCGATGTACTACGGAGTGGAGTAAGTGCATGCATGTGTGTACCCGGGGTGGAAGCACTGCATACATGTGTACGCCTTATTTCCTCTAGTAATAGACACTGTGCTATAACTACCAATGCTATTTTTCAGGCCGATCGCTAGTCGCCTTGGTACCAGAGATTGTTTTTTTAAGCGTGCTCTATGAACATTGACGAATGGAGTAGTATGAGCGGATTCAAAGAAGAGTGCATTGATGGTTTCTTCTTCCGAGCAACTTACAGTGGGAAAGGTGGGGCTTATGATTTGACTACTCATTACTCACTATTAGTGCAGCGCAACGACCGGGCTGAGTCTCCCATGCGGTTGTGCACTACTCCCTTCATTCTTAAATATACCCCGGAGTATTTGTCTTTCTAGAGATTTCAACAAGTGACTACATACAAAGCAAAATGAGTGAATCTACACTCTAAAATATGTCCATTTGAAATTTGTAAAAAGAAAAATATTTAGGAACGGAGGAAGTATAATTTTATGCATGGCACATGGACCCGGATGCTGAACAGGCTTCTGGCAATGCTATCAAGCTTCCAACATTTGTTTACATAATTGACGTACTATACAAATAATTTTCCAGCGACATGAAATTGTACAATGCTCTGAGCTTTCAGCTTTTGTTTCATGTGTCTTGCCATCCATGCTCTTTCGGAAACAATAAAAAACTAACTTCCTTGCTAATGCATCTCAATGATTAGCAGATCAGAGCTAATATTTACATCACAATCGAAGACAAAGTTGTGAGAAGGTATTAAATTAAAATTGATCCATGCTTTCATTGGCAGCAACGTCCCCCCAGCTCTGTCTAAATCAACAAGGCATGTTGGCAAAAAAGTAGCTATCTGGAGTATGCAACATTCCGATCATTTTGTGTAGTTCCACTAAAATAGAGCTGAGCGTCCCTATTCCAAAGATATTAAGTGTGATTACAATAATAGAGGACTCCTGATGAAACAATAAACACACAAATAGAAGCCGGTCACCTTTGCAGTCTCTCTTAAGACTAACTAGTTGGAGAAGATTAAGGAAATAGTTGGAGAAGATTAGGCTTGGAGTTGGATGAGGAGGATAGAGCAAAACTAATCTCCATTTGTGCAGTCACACTGAAATGTAGAGACGTTGCCCGTGTGACATTTTACTACAACTGCACAAAACAATCTTAAGAAAAAAGTGATTTGTGCAGTTTACCAAAAGGTCGCAATAGCAACAAGGTGAAATGGATAGCCCTGTTTCCAAAAAAGAGGTAGAAAGGAAACAATTACTGGCCAATAACAATTGATCACACATACGATGACAAAAAAGAAGCATATTCCTTGTCCTAAGGGAAGATAACAACACGGTTGTGTTTGTCTAAAATGGTGTGAGGACGAGATTGCAATATGGGAAGTACGCCAGACGAGCTACGGTTTGGGCAAAGAACTACGGAAGATCCACATGCAAGATTTTCCACATACAGCAACGTGGGAAGATAGGCAGTGGAGCACGGCCGGAGGAGATTGTCGGCGTTCTGGGAACGGGGGTCCCAAGACTAGCCTGCCTGCGGCCTGTGGCGTGGCTCAAGTGGGGGCCCAGCGCGGCCCATCTTCATCAGCTCAAGCTCAAGACCCTCGCGAGGGGCCAAGCCTCACGGGGTGGACGACAGGAAGCTTCCTCAGAGGCAGCATCATCAGGCAGGCTCGCAAGGAGGCGGAGAGATCAAGGCAGGGGTACCTCGCAAGGAACCCGTGACGCAAGCCATGACGATCGAGACAAGGCGGGCGCCAGGTGGGCGCTGGCCTGTGCAGTGTCCTTGTTTCCCCCTTGTTGCAAAGGGGGCAAGCACAGCCAAGGCATCAGGCAAAGGTTGCCATTCCGGTGCAACGAGACCAAGACCACTAGAGTGGCAGGATGGAGGTCACCGTGGAGCCCAAGTCGGCATCATCACCAGTACTTTTGGCAGCCGAAGACCACCTTTGGTCAGGATAACTTGTACTACCTGTTCCCCTTCAAAATGGACAATTGTTGGCGCCCTTCCCGCTCATTATTTGGGGACAGGCCCAGGGCCTCTATAAATAGAGCTAGCCACCACAGACTAGAGGGACGACTAGAAATCTGGTAGAACCCTAGCAGAGAGAGAAAGAGAGGCGACTGAACTCACCCTACCAGTTCATCGCACCAGCTCAAGAACACCTCTCGCGAGGCTGTTCTTCCTTTGTACTGATCCTCATCAGCCCTTGAGGCAATCCGCCACACCACACACTGGAGTAGGGTATTACACCACAATGGTGGCCCGAACCAGTATAAACCATGTGTCCCTTGTGTTGTTCGTTGTTCCCAGCTCAAATCACGCGAGAAGATTGGGCGTAGATCGGTAGGGGAGAGATCTTTACGTGCACCCCAGTGTTCGAACCTCAAGGGTCTGCCGGAACCCGAAATCCGACATTTGGCGTGCCAGGTAGGGGTGCGCCGGAATCCTTCTTCCTCCGCATCACGTTCCATCGCTTCGCCGTTCAGATGTCAACCGACCCGGCAGCCAACGCCGACCGCTGGGCAGCGTGGCCCGCCCACGCTGTAGCACTAGCCCAGGGCGACCTGAACCTTGCGCCTCAGGCAGCCCGCGCTCCGCAGGGCGCTGCGGGGCGCGGGCGACACGGCCAGACGCCGCCTTCCCTCACACCACGGCAGGTGCGGACCACAGCAAGGGCTCAGACCACGCCGCGGCCACGACGCCGTACACCCGGCGGGAGCAAGCGAATTCCAGGGCCGCGCTCACGGTGGCCCGAGAGCTGCTATGGTGCCGACTGCTGGAGGGCGGCCGCGACGTGTTGTTGGAGCGAGTAGCTGAGCTCCTAGACGCCGCCGCTTCAGGAACACCTCCTTTCTGCGTCCAGCTGCCACCCCAGACCCAAGGCGGGCCGCATGGCGGTACCGTGCGCACGCACGCGACTTCCAGTGGACTCCAGGACCCGTCCGGCGTCAACACCTCCGCCGGCAGCACTGGGCGAGAAGTCACGCTAGCCCCCTCTCAGGCTGGCGAGAGGGTGCACGCCGCGACCTTCGGCCTCGGCGGACCGCCGCGCCATCACCCTCAAGACGGCGCTCCAAGCCAGGCTACATGGCAGGCGGGGCACTACGGCGGGGCGCACGGGGCGGCGACCCCGAAAGCTTATGTGCCCCGCATGGTGGATCAGGGGTGTGCACTGGAGGAAGGTCATGGCTCGTTCCTCGGTCTAGGCTGGGACGAGGAGATGCCAGAAGCTGAGCTCTTTCGGGAACCTCAGGAGGGCCTCGACAGCCGCACCAGCGGCAGCAATTATCGGGTACCACTCATCCCTCAGGAGCAAGCTTATGCTAACCATGGGTCGCAGGAGATACATGTCGCCGCAGCAGGTGGCTACCCCAATCCTGCAGCCTCATACACCTCAGGAGGAGGGCGCAGGGGGCTGCAGGAGAGGGGCCGAGATTCGGGTTCATCACCGCGACGGTCGGAGAAAGGCGTTCTAAGGAGGTAGCCCCCCTGTCGGGGAGGTGCCCCGAGGCCTGCCCCCGGCAGGGGACCCGTGGTCGTCGGGGGAACCGCTGCCGACCGCTCTGCCTCATTGGCGTCGTCCTAGTTTCCGGTCACAGTCGATGGAGGCAGAGTGTGGCCCAAGGCAGGGCCCTCGTCTGGCGATATGAAGCAAGGCCAGTACCTGTGAAGAAGGCCCAGTGCCTGTGAAGCTCGCCGCCCCGTGACACTCTCACGTAATAATGAGTGGGGTTGTACACGCCCCGGAGTCTCCGGAGAGCCGCCCTCGGGCCTCGGGGGCTCCCGCCCACGCCCAGTGGTAGCACTTAGCTCCGCGTTGGTGAGAAGACGTCGAAGACTAGACTAGGTGCCGGACGAGGCCTTTTGCTTTTGCCTTTCCTTGTTGACGAAGTTCTTCGATTTGGATTTAAGTTGGATTTGAGCTCGGTGCTTGCATGTGTTTGGGGCAAGGGGTGTTTAGTCTCGTTCGAGCAATCTCTCGCGTTCTGGTTTTGGCTTTGCGTCCAAGGTTAACATCGGATGCCCCCCATCCCTCGCGAGCCGGGCCGGCCAGGCACGTTCACAACCAGGACCACTGTTATCGCACCCCTTCCGGAGGGTTTCATCACGGGATCCACAAGTTAATTAGAAGACACCCGAGGTGAAGCGGCCCCCACAGGCCCGCTCGGGACTCGTCGGGGTTGGAAGGTACACAAGTCAGCTGACCCATCACCGGGCTAGCGACTATGTTTACACACAACATTATGCTTACCAGAGTACTAATTGCAAACCTTTACATGAGTGTCTTCCCCTCCCAAAATGCTCTTACATCCTTCAGGTCCAAGCCCGAACCTTCTTCGTGCAGGCTAGGTGGTAGTAACGCGCGGTCAGTTGGACATATCACTCACCGCGTCTTGGGCATCCTCGGAGGCATCATTGGCGTCGTCGGCATTGTCACCACCGCCGCCAGCATCTCCATCAGCGCCAGGCTCGTCCACAACGTCGCCTTCATTGGCGCCCACGACCACGCCGTCGTCATCAGACGTAAAGGCCCTGACGAGGGTATCCACGTTATCCTCCACCCACCGCGCCAGGTCGCCCTGGACGGCAATGGGACATGTGCAATGGCAGCGTCCAAGTCAAAGTGGTGGTCCCTGTCCTACAGATGGCCGAAGACGCGGGAGAAGGCACGCCCGAGCAAGGCTCGGATCCTCTCTTCGACAAGCCAATGGGACCTCTCAGACCGGTTCTCCAGAAGCGTCACCACATCGGTGAAAAATTGGAGGTTGCCGGCGTAGTTGACCTCGTGCGGCTCCCTAGACCTTGTGTAGCAAAGATACAAGAGGATGCCATTACTCCGAAGGCTGCCTGGGGAATGATCGCCAGTCAAGACCTTGAGCACCGTCTGCAGCACTTTAGGTGCCAAGTCCTCCTCCTGAAGCCGCATGCGGTCTCTATGCCCCGCAAAGTCCCACATCCGGCGAGAGTGGCGCTAAAGAGGAGCAATGCGACATTGGAGGACTCCTTCACCACCTTTGGCGTTGTCACATTGAGTGCCCTCAAACTCTGGAAGCGGCGCCAGATGAAGGCGAGCTGGGGGCTCGCGAGCACCTCGTGGTCCCAACCCGCGTGAGGAATAGCAGGCGAGGTCGGGTGCGAGAGCAGAGGGTTGGGCACTCCAACGTCCACGTATAGCCACCGCTCTCTGAACCTGGCCTCAGGAGGAGGAAGGCCGAAGTCGATCCCTGAAGCGGCCGTCTCTGGCACGGCGAAGAAGCTCACGCACCCTGAGCACTGAGTGGGGGCACTCATGCGCAAGGAAAAGAAGTGGCGCAGCAGGGCAACGGAAGGAGGTATGCCTATCATCGCCTCGCAAACAAAAGCAAAGACAGCCAGAAGGGTAATGGACTCCGGCCTGAGGTGCTTCATATGGATCTGATAATGGGAGAGCACCGCATTGAAGAAGGCGGAAAAGGGGGGAACCAGACCCGCCCATAGAGCATCGGCGAAGAAACGGACCTCCGTGACGATCCTATCAAGGGAGGCATGGGACGCAGGCCAGGCTATGGTCCTGTCGCACTCATTGAAGATAGTTGAAAGGGCGGAGCAGACCTTGTCCAAAGCTTCTGGATTGAGTATGATTGACCGGGCGACGGTGGGGGTCGAGGCTGGAGGTGTGCGGGGCGAAGGCGTGGGCTTCTTTCCCCTTCCCTTCTTCGTCAGTGCCATGGCGGTGAATAGGAGGAAGAACTCGGTCCGGATTAGCGGCGGAGGCTGGAGCTCAAATAAGAAGGAAAGATAGGAGGCGGGCGAGCAGCAGAAAAGAGGAACGACTGTGTGCAACTGCGGGTCCGCTTAGCCGGGCACGCAACAAGGCGTCATGGGGAAGCACAGACGCCCACGTCCAATCAATCGCCACGCGGCGCCCAAGGCCGCATGCTTTTGGGGCCCATGGCGCTTCGCGCTCGCCCCTTCGCTTTCCTACCAGGCCAAGCCCGGGCGCGCCATGGGCCCGGGGGCTACTGTCGGCGTTCTGGGAACGGGGGTCCCCAGACATGCCTGCCTGCGGCCTGCGGCCTACGGCGTGGCTCAAGTGGGGGCCTAGCGCGGCCCATCTTCATCAGCTCAATCTCAAGATCCTCGCGAGGGGCCAAGCCTCGCGGGGCGGACGACAGGAAGCTTCCTCAGAGGCAGCCTCATCAGGCAGGCTCGCGAGGAGGCGGAGAGATCAAGGCAGGGGTACCTCGCGAGGAACCCATGACGCAAGCCATGACGATCGAGACCAGGCGGGCGCTGGCCTGCGCAGTGTCCTTGTTTCCCCTTTGGTGCAAAGGGGGCAAGCACAGGCCAAGGCATCAGGCAAAGGTTGCCATTCCGGTGCAAAGAGACCAAGACCAGCAGAGCGGCAGGATGGAGGTCACCGTGGAGCCCAAGACGGCGTCATCGCTAGTACTTTTGGCAGCCAAAGACCACCTTTGGTCAGGATAACTTGTACTACCTGTTCCCCTTCAAAATGGCCAATTGTTGGCGCCCTTCTTGCTCATTATTTGAGGAGAGGCCCAGGGCCTCTATAAATAGATCTAGCCACCACAGAGTAGAGAGACGGCTAGAAATCTGGTAGAACCCTAGCAGAGAGAGAAAGAGAGGCGACTGAACTCACCCTACCAGTTCATCGCACTAGCTCAAGAACACCTCTCGCGAGGCTATTCTTCCATTGTACTGATCCTCATCAGCCCCTGAGGCAATCCACCACACCACACACTGGAGTAGGGTATTACACCACAACAGTGGCCCGAACCAGCATAAACCTTGTGTCCCTTGTGTTGTTCATTGTTCCCAGCTCAAATCACGCGAGGAGATGGGGCGTAGATCGGTAGGGGAGAGATCTCTGCACGCACCCCAGTGTTCAAACCTCAAGGGTCTACCGAAACCCGAAATCGGATAGAGATACCTGGGGGTCATCGGGATGTAACTAGGTGAGCGGCGGTAGGCGGGATCTGCTCATACTGCGGCAGCGAGCAGGTGGCATAGGCCCTACTGCGCCAGAGCTTGGTGAGAGAGAACGGAGGGTACCGCAGATCGGGACATTCTCCCTTTCTACCGGCGGACGGGATGCGGTCAGATCAGTGACCAACGGTGAGAGAGAGAGGCCACCGCCACCTTGTGTGACATACTCTGAAGAGAGACAAATCTAGGCAGGCAGGCACCATTCTATATAGTGGAGCGGGATACCTTTTCTCCATAAAATTCGTTTTATATTATGTGTACGTGCCATTGAGCGATATAACTTTATTTAAAAATAACACGCCAATGCATCAAGTCGAACTTTGTTTCGTGCACGCATGGTACACAACCTCCGTAGGTAAACAACCGCTACACGTGTTCAAATTAGCACATGGGTTGCCATTTCGTATAGAAATGAGCTCCACCGTGTACCCACGCGGGTGTGGCTGGGCACGAAGCGCGAGTACATGCACCTATTCTCTTCATGTACGTACACCACCTATGTGGGGTTGTGTGAGAGAGATACAAACGTAGAGAGATATAGTGTGTGGGTTCTTGAGTGTTTTTTTGGGGGGGGGGGTTGAGAAATAGACGAGCAATATATGTGGATGATATTTCAATCAAAAAATGTAACATATGCAATGTGTGTGAAATATAGTCCTGGATATATCATATATATAGAGGGGGCGATCCACGAGAAGAGAGTGGAGGTATCATTGGCTTGAGGTATCCATAGAATCGAAGAGAGGGATGATGTGTGTGTGTGCGGGCGCGTGATCGATAAAGAGTTCCATCAAATTTGTGTGTGCCAGATATGTCTTCATCGTATCTATAATTTTTGATTGTTCCATGCTATTATATTATCTGTTGTGGATGTTTAATGGGCTTTAATATACGTTTTTATATTATTTTTGGGACTAATCTATTATCTAAAGGCACACTGCAAATTGTTTTTTGCCTATTTCAGTGTTTCACAGAAAAGGAATATCAAACGGAATCCAAATGGAATGAAACCTTCGGGAGAGTTATTTTTGGAACAAACGTGATCCAGGAGACTTGGAGTGGACGTCAAGAAAGAAGCGAGGAGGCCACAAGGCAGGAGGGCACGCCCAGGGGGTAGGCGCGCCCCCACCCTCGTGGGCCCCTCGTAGCTCCACCGACGTACTCGTTCCTCCATATATACCCATATACCCCGAAAACATCCAAGAGCACCACGAAACCCTATTTCCACCGCCACAACCTTCTGTACCCGTGAGATCCCATCTTGGGGCCTTTTCCAGCGCTCTGCCGGAGGGGGCATCGATCACGGAGGGCTTCTACATCAACACCATAGCCTCTCCGATGATGTGTGAGTAGTTTGCCATAGACCTTGGGGGTCCATAGTTATTAGCTAGATGGCTTCTTCTCTCTCTTTGGATCTCAATACAAAGTTATCCTCGATTCTCTTGGAGATCTATTCGATGTGATTCTTTTTGCGGTGTGTTTGTGGAGATCCAATAAATTGTGGGTTTATGATCAAGATTATCTATGAACAATATTTGATTCTTCTCTGAAATCTTTTATGCATGATTTAAATATCATTGCAACTCTCTTTGAATTATCAGTTTGGTTTGGCCCACTAGATTTATCTTTCTTGCAATGGGAGAAGTGCTTTGCTTTGGGTTCAATCTTGTGGTGTCCTTTCCCAGTGACAGCAGGGGCAACAAGGCTCGTATTGTATTGTTACCATCAAGGATAAAAAGATGGGATTTATATCATATTGCTTGAGTTTATCCCTCTACATCATGTCATATTACCTAATGCGTTACTCTGTTCTTATGAACTTAATACTCTAGATGCATGCTGGATAGCGGTTGATGTGTGGAGTAATAGTAGTAGACGTGATGACTATATACATGATCATGCCTAAATATTCATGATCATGCCTAAATATTCTAATAACTATATACATGATCGTTTCGGTGTACTTGTCTCAGACGTGATGACTATATACATGATCATGCCTAAATATTCTCATAACTATGCGCTTTTCTATCAATTGCTTGACAGTAATTTATTTACCCACCGTAAAATTTGGTATCTTGAGAGAAGCCACTAGTGAAACCTATGGCCCCCGGGTCTATCTTCCATCATATTATTTTCCTATCAACCTGCTGTTTCTATTTTGCAATCTTTATTTTCCAATCTATACAACAAAAATACCAGAAATATTTATCTTATTATATCTATCAGATCTTACTTTCGTAAGTGACCATGAAGGGATTGACAACCCTTTTATCGCGTTGGTTGCGAGGTTCTTGTTTGTTTGTGCAGGTACGAGGGACTTGCGTGTAGTCTCCTACTGGATTGATACCTTGGTTCTTAAAAACTGAGGGAAATGCTTACCCTACTTTGCTGCATCACCCTTTCCTCTTCAAGGGAAAACCAACGCATGCTCAAGATGTAGCAAGAAGGATTTCTGGCGCCGTTGCCGGGGATATCTACACACAAGTCAAGACATACCAAGTACCCATCAGAAACTCTTATCCCTCGCATTACATTATTTGCCATTTGCCTCTCGTTTTCCTCTCCCCCACTTCACCCTTGCCGTTTTATTCTCCCTTTTCTCCGTCCACCTCTTTTCCGCCCGTCTCTTTTTGCTTGCTTCTAGTGTGCTTGTGTGTTGGATTTTTTGTCACGATGGCTCAAGATAATACTAAATTGTGTGACTTCTGCAATACCAACAATAATGATTTTATTAGCACTCATTTTTTGGCCTTCCTAGTGAAGATGCCGCTACCCATCTAAACAGCTTTGTTGATTTATGTGATATGCAAACGAATAAAGATGTGGATAATGATATTGTTAAATCGAAGCTATTTCCGTTTTCCCTTAGAGATCGTGCTAAAACTTGGTTTTCGTCTTTGCCTAAAAATAGTATTGATTCATGGAATAAGTGCAAAGATGCTTTTATCTCTAAGTATTTTCCTCCCGCCAAGATCAACTCTCTTAGAAATGATATCATGAATTTTAAGCAACTTTCTCATGAGCATGTTGCACAAGCTTGGGAGAGTACGAAATTAATGATACATAATTGGCCTACTCATGGATTAAATTTATGGATGATCATACAAAATTTTATGCTGGATTGAATTTTGCTTCTAGAAATCTTTTAGATTCGGCCGCGGGAGGCACTTTTATGGAAATCACTTTAGGAGAAGCTACTAAACTCCTAGATAATATTGTAGTTAATTATTCTCAATGGCACACAGAAAGATCTACTAGTAAAAATGTTCATGCTATAGAAGAAATTAATGTTTTGAGTGGAAAGATGGATGAACTTATGAAGTTGTTTGCCGATCAGAGATGTTTCTTCTGATCCTAATAATATGCCTTTGTCTACTTTGATTGAGAATAATAATGAATCTATGGATGTGAATTTTGTTGGTAGGAACAATTTTGGTAACAACGCTTATAGAGGAAACTTTAATCCTAGGCCGTTTCCTAGTAATTCCTCTAATAATTATGGTAATTCCTACAACAAATCTTATGGAAATTTTAATAATATGCCCTCTGATTTTGAGACTAGTGTTAAAGAATCTATGGTTTCACAAAAGAATTTCAATGCTTTGCTTGAAGAAAAATTACCTATGATTGATGAGTTGGCTAGGAACGTGGATAGAATTTCTCTTGATGTTGATTCTTTGAAACTTAGATCTATTCCACCTAAGCATGATATCGATGAGTCTCTCAAATCTATGAGAATTTCCATTGACGAGTGCAAAGAAAGAACCGCTAGGATGCGTGCTAAAAAATATTGCTTTATAAAAGCGTGTTCTTCTAGTTTTCACGATAATAAGGATGAAGATCTAAAAGTGATTGATGTGTCTCCTATTAAATATTTATTTTGCAATATGAATCTTGATAGTGATGGGACTGCAGATGAGTCAACTTTAGCCAAAAGGCATCCCAATGATTTGGAGTTTTTAGATCTTGATGCAAAAATTGGTAAAAGTGGGATTGAAGAGGTCAAAACTTTACATACAAATGTACCCACTATTTTGGATTTCAAGGAATTTAATTATGATAATTGCTCTTTGATAGATTGTATTTCCTTGTTGCAATCCGTGCTACATTCTGCTCATGCTTATGATCAAAATAAAGCTTTTACCAAACATATCGTTGATGCTTTAATGAAATCTTATGAAGAAAATCTTGAATTAGAAGTTTCTATCCGTAGAAAACTTTATGATGAGTGGGAACCTACTATTAAAATTAAAATTAAAGATCATGAATGCTTTGCTTTATGTGATTTGGGTGCTAGTGTTTCCATGATTCCAAAAACTTTGTGTGATGCGTTAGGTTTCCATGAATTTGATGATTGTTCTTTAAATTTGCATCTTGAGGATTCCACTATTAAGAAACCTATGGGAAGGATTAATGATGTTCTGATTTTGCAAATAGGAATTATGTGCCCATAGATTTCATTGTTCTTGATATAGATTGCAATCCTTCATGTCCTATTATTCTTGGTAGACCTTTCCTTAGAACGATTGGTGCAATTATTGATATGAAAGAAGGAAACATTAGATTCCAACTTCTGTTAAGGAAAGGCATGGAACAATTTCCTAGAAAGAAAATTAAATTACCTTATTAATCTATTATGAGAGCCACTTATGGATTGCATACCAAAGATGACAATACCTAGATCTATTCTTTTTTTTATGCCTAGCTAGGGGCGTTAAACGATAGCGCTTGTTAGGAGGCAACCCAATTTTATTTTTGGTTCTTGATTTTTGGTTCTTTTTAGTAATAAATAATTCATATAGCTTATGTTTAGATGTGGTTTTATGCTTTTAATTAGTGTTTGTGCCAAGTAGAACCTTTGGGAAGACTTGGGGATAGTTTTTGTGATCTTGCTGTAAAAAACAGAAACTTTAGTGCTCACGAGATTTGCTCCATTTTTTACTGGAGAGTGAGCTTAGGTTGATTCTTTTTGAAGATGATTAATAGACAAATTCCTCACGTCTGAAATTTATTTCAGAATTTTTGGGGTTACAGAAGTATTCGAAACCTACAGATTACTACAGACTGTTCTGTTTTTGACAGATTCTGTTTTTCGTGTGTTGTTTGCTTATTTTGATGAATCTATGGCTAGTATCAGGGGGTATGAACCATAGAGAAGTTGGAATACAGTAGGTTTAACACCAATATAAATAAATAATGAGTTAATTACAGTACCTTGAAGTGGTGGTTTGTTTTCTTATACTAACGGAGCTCAGGAGATTTTCTGTTGAGTTTTGTGTTGTGAAGTTTTCAAGTTTTGGGTAAAGATTTGATGGATTTTGGAATAAGGAGTGGCAAGAGCCTAAGCTTGGGTATGCCCAAGGCACCCCAAGGTAAAATTAAAGTACAACCAAAAGCCTAAGCTTGGGGATGCCCCGGAAGGCATCCCTTCTTTCGTCTTCGTCTATCGGTAACTTTACTTGAGGCTATATTTTTATTCACCACATGATATGTGTTTTGCTTGGAGCGTCTTGTATGATTTGAGTCTTTGATTTTTAGTTTACCACAATCATCCTTGCTGTACACACCTTTTGGAGAGACACACATCAATCGGAATTTATTAGAATACTCTATGTGCTTCACTTATATGTTTTGAGCTAGAAAATTTTGCTCTAGTGCTTTACTTATATCTTTAAGAGCACGGTGGTGGTTTTAATTTATAGAAATTATTGATCTCTCATGCTTCACTTATATCATGTTGCGAGTCTTTTAGAACAGCATGGTAATTTGCTTTGGCTATAAAATTATTCCTTATATAATAGGCATCCAAGATGGGTATAATAAAAACTATCATAAAAAGTGCATTGAATACTATGAGAAGTTTGATACTTGATGATTGTTTTGAGATATGAAGATGGTGATATTAGAGTCATGCTCGTTGAGTAGTTTTGAATTTGAGAAATACTTGTTCTAAAGTTTGTGATTCCCGTAGCATACACGTATGGTGAACCGTTATGTGAAGAAGTCGGAGCATGATTTATTTATTGATTGTCTTCCTTGTGAGTGGCGGTCGGGGACGAGCGATGGTATTTTCCTACCAATCTATCCCCCTAGGAGCATGTGCGTAGTACTTTGTTTCGGTAACTAATATATTTTTTCAATAAGTATGTGAGTTCTTTGTGACTAATGTTGAGTCCATGGATTATACGCACTCTCACCCTTCCACCATTGCTAGCCTCTCTAGTAACGTGCAACTTTCGCCAGTATCATAAACCCACCATATACCTTCCTCAAAACAGCCACCATGCATACCTACCTATTATGGCATTTCCATAGCCATTCCGTTTGTTATGACACGCTTCATCATTGTCATTTTGCTTTGCATGATCATGTAGTAGACATCGTATTTGTGGCAAGGCCACCATTCATAATTTTTCATACATGTCACTCCTGATTTATTGCACATCCCGGTACATCGCCGGACGCATTCACATAGAGTCATATTTTGTTCTAAGTATCGAGTTGTAAGTAAATAAGAGTGTGATGATCATCATTATTAGAGCATTGTCCCAAGTGAGGAAAGGATGATGGAGACTATGATTCCCCCACAAGTCGGGATGAGACTCCGGACGAAAAAAGAGAGAAAAAGAAAAAGAAAAAATGAGAGAAAAAGAGAGAAGGGACAATGCTACTATCCTTTTACCACACTTGTGCTTCAAAGTAGCACCATGATCTTCATGATAGAGAGTCTATTATGTTGTCACTTTCATATACTAGTGGGAATTTTACATTATAGAACTTGGCTTGTATATTCCAATGCTGGGCTTCCTCAAAATGCCCTAGGTCTTCGTGAGCAAGGAAGTTGGATGCACACCCACTTAGTTATTTTGTTGAGCTTTCATACACTTATAGCTCCAGTGCATCCATTGCATGGCAATCCCTACTCACTCACATTGATATCTATTGATGGGCATCTCCATAGCCCGTTGATATGCCTATAGTTGATGTGAGACTACCTTCTCCTTTTTGTCTTCTCAACAACCACCATTCTATTCCACCTATAGTGCTATGCCCATGGCTCACACTCATGTATTGCGTGAAGATTGAAAAGGTTTGAGAACATCAAAAGTATGAAACAATTTCTTGGCTTGTCATCGGGGTTGTGCATGATTTAAATATTTTATGTGCTGAAGCTGGAGCATAGCCAGACTATATGATTTTGTAGGGATAACTCTCTTTGGCCATGTTATTTTGAGAAGACATGATTGCTTTGCTAGTATGCTTGAAGTATTATTATTTTTATGTCAATATTAAAGTTTTGTCTTGAATCTTTCGGATCTGAACATACATGCCACAATAAAGAAAATTACATTAAGAATTATGCTAGGTAGCTTTCCACATTAAAAATTCTGTTTTTATCATTTACCTACTCGAGGACGAGCAGGAATTAAGCTTGGGGATGCTTGATATGTCTCCAACGTATCTATAATTTTTGATTGTTCCATGGTATTATATTATCTGTTTTGGATGTTTAATGGGCTTTAATATACCTTTTTATATTATTTTTGGGACTAACCTATTAACCAAAGGCCCAGTGCAAATTGTTGTTTTTTGCCTATTTCAGTGTTCCGCAGAAAATGAATATCAAACAGAATCCAAACGGAATGCAACCTTCGGGAGAGTTATTTTTGGAACAAACATGATCCAGGAGACTTGGAGTGGACATCAAGAAAGAAGCGACGAGGCCACGAGGCAGGAGGGGGCGCCCAGGTGTGTAGGCGCCCCCCACCCTCGTGGGCCCCTCACAGGTCCACCGACGTACTTCTTCCTCCTATATATACCCATATACCACGAAAACATCCAGGAGCACCACGGAACCCTATTTCCACCGCCGCATCCTTCTGTACCCGTGAGATCCCATCTTGGGGCCTTTTCCGGCGCTCTGCCGGCGGAGGAATCGATCACGGAGGGCTTCTACATCAACACCATAGCCTCTCCGATGATGTGTGAGTAGTTTACCACAGACCTTCGGGTCCATAGTTATTAGCTAGATGGCTTCTTCTCTCTCTTTGGATCTCAATACAAAGTTCTCCTCGATTCTCTTGGAGATCTATTCGATGTAATTCTTTTTGCGGTGTGTTTGTCGAGATCCGATGAATTGTGGGTTTATGATCAAGATTATCTATGAACAATATTTGATTCTTCTCTTAAATCGTTTATGCATGATTTAAATATCTTTGCAAGTCTCTTCGAATTATCAGTTTGGTTTGTCCTACTAGTTTGATCTTTCTTGCAATGGGAGAAGTGCTTAGCTTTGGGTTCAATCTTGTGGTGTCCTTTCCTAGTGATAGCAGGGGCAGCAAGGCACGTATTGTATTGTTGCCATCGAGGATAAAAATATGGGGTTTATATCATATTGCTTGAGTTTATCCCTCTACATCATGTCATCTTGCCTAATGCGTTAATTTGTTCTTATGAACTTAATACTCTAGATGCATGCTGGATAGCGGTCGATGTGTGGAGTAATAGTAGTAGATGCAGAATTGTTTCGGTCTACTTGTCGCGGACGTGATGCCTATATACATGATCATGCCTAGATATTCTCATAACTATGCGCTTTTCTATCAATTGCTCGACAGTAATTTGTTTACCCACCATAGAATTTGCTATCTTGAGAGAAGCCACTAGTGAAACCTATGGCCCCCGGGTCTCTCTTCCATCATATTATTTTCCTATCAACTTGCTGTTTCTATTTTGCAATCTTTATTTTCCAACCTATACAACAAAAATATCAAAAATATTTAACTTATTATCTCTATGATATCCCACTTTCATAAGTGATCGTGAAGGGATTGGCAACCCCTTTATCGCGTTGGTTGCGAGGTTCTTGTTTGTTTGCGCAGGTACGAGGGACTTGCGTGTAGTCTCCTACTAGATTGATACCTTGGTTCTCAAAAACTGAGGGAAATACTTACGCTACTTTGCTGCATCACCCTTTCCTCTTCAAGGGAAAACCAACGCATGCTCAAGAGGTAGCAGTGCCCACGTCAAAGATATAGGGTGGTTGGCCTACTGGAACGTGAGAGGGGACAGGTGCAGTTTGTCTCTATGGCATGGATACCTACCTATAGCACTCAACTATCGGTGTGTGGTGGGGGGTGGGGGGCAGACCTAATTAACTATAGAGGTACAATGGTTGGTATATGTGTGGAGGAGGAGAGAGGCCTACCTTATGTATTGAGGGAGATCGATCGGCATCCATGCATATGTGTAGGAGAGGAATAAGGTTGGGAGAGAGATAGAGCTAGAGTGTTGGAGGGGTGGTGGTGGAGGTGCTTCTAACAAATGGTGGGAGAGGCTTGCCAGACAAACAGAGGGCACGCCTGCAATATCAATAAGAGAGGGGATTGTTGCCTGTCTGTGCACGTGTGTGTGAGAGATGGGTCAGGAGGCATGCATGAACGACGAGGGGGCGATATGGCTGTGGTAAGCAGATGTAACTACATAGGAAGATCAATCGTCCTTAGAAAAAGGAGAGACATAACTTGTGAGGTACGTCGATCGATGGGTGGGGGGAAATAGTTAAAGTCGACCTAGGTATATGTAGGGAGATCGATCGGTATACATGCATGTATGTGTTAGAAGCAACTAAGGCCTGGGGAAAAGGATAGAGAGAGAGATGGATGCATCTAGGAGGTGGTGCAAGAGGCATACTATATCGAGGGGGAAGGACTGTGCGAGTCCGAGATCAATGAAAAGAGGGGTGGGAGTGAGGCATGGACGGTGAGAAGAGAAGAGGGAAAGCTTGTGTTTGTGGTAGGCACACCTGCCTAGAGGGGCATATCGATCGATGTGTGCCGTGAAGAAGGAGCTGGGGGGGACTACACACACCGTGGGTGAACGACCTAAAGTGAAAAGATGAATTTGCGAGATGGAGCTAGAGAATGCTGAGGGAAGGTGAGAGGGATGCGGGCGTGTGCATCCACGAGAGAAAGTTAGTGCTAGCTATAAAGATAAGAGGATTGTGTGGGTGTAAAAGGCGAATAGAGATCATAATTCATTATAAAAAGTGAATTCAGATATTTGAAAAATTTATCATAGTGTTTTAAACCGACGCATGCATGAATATATATATATATATAGGGTGGGTCTATTATGATAACACCCTTAAGAGTCTTATTCTAATAATACCTAAGCTTTATTCTGATAACACCCCACCTTCTCCTTGCTCGGACGCACCAACTCCCTCTTCTCCCATCTTCTTCCCGCAGCCGCCCCACCACCTCCCACCACCGAAGTGCCGGCCAAGATGCCGCGCACCAGCGACCCCTCCTCCTTCCTCACTGCCCCGTCGCCATGGAACCGTGCGGCTCAACACAGACCCAACGACCCCCAACCACCTTCAGCTCCTCCCCTCGGAACCACCTACTCTTCCTCTCCGGCGCAGCCCCCGTGGCCCCATGGCATTCCCGGTGACTGGCCACGCGTCTGTGGGTCCAGTGCCTACACAAGCTAGATCCGGCGAGGTCCTCCTGGTCCTGTGCCTCCCCCGAGCCAAATCCGACGAGATCCATTACTCGTCGGCCGCCCAAGCGCCATCGCTTCCCACTGCGCCACAACTGTTGCTGCTGCAAGCCTCCATGCCCTGCCGCTGGTGCCCGAGCTTCAAATCCGGGGTCCTCGCGTGGCCACTGACTTGTGGGTGCTGGATCCGCCTGGCGTGACCTCGCATCGTCGTCGATCCAAGGACCCCTCTGCCAAAAAATTCCGATGGTCCCCAGCCGTCCAAACTCGCACGCCGACAGCCTCCAGCAAGCGCGGCTGGGTCGACCGCCGCCCGTCCGCCGCTTTCTTCTTTTGCCCGGCGACGAGGTCAATGGCCGTCGCGCGCGTGATGCCAGCCTCTGACTCCATCTTGCAGTGATGGCTGTCTTGGGGGCGCTGGATTCCGACGCTGGGTCCGGTCAATGGGGCCACCTGCCTCTCCTCCCCTCCACCCCTCTATGTAGTTTGACAGAGCTCCAGCGGCCATGTATTCGGCCATCCCCAACCACCAGACTGTGGGACGACGGCCTGCAATCCACAGCTTGTGCAGTTCACGAGGAGTGTGCTTGCAGTCTTATCGGCGGCACGATGCTGCTCTCTTCTACATCCCCGAACAGTTCGCCCCACCCCTTGCATCCCGTCTCCTCCACGACCTCTCCGGTGTCGCCGGTTAGCTCGAAACTATAGCTGGGCGGTTCCCTGATAGGCGTGTGCGGCTCGCCGGGTTGCAGCCGTGCAGTGCGCTGGAGCCGGCGTTTGCAGTGCTCTGTGCATGGAAAAATACCCCTCTCTCGTCAAAGGTCCTCCGTGGTGGCGCTAGTGAAATGCACGACGGGCGACTGCAAACTGCACACCCCTCCCTGGCCGTCCCGATGTGACCCCAGCCCCCTCTTCCTTTGTTATAGTTCATTCTCTATCTATCTTGATTGATTCTTTAGACTGTAACACAGAGAGGGGAAGGACGCGCGTGCAATCCGGCTGTGTGGTGCCATCTTGCGCTCTCTTCGGAAGGGAAGGCATTAAACGGGGCGTTCGATGGCGAGCTGCTCCCGGCCGACTGCAAGGACAAAGGCCGTGTGCCCACGCGGGTGCTGTTCGCCACGCAGGCCACACGCGGCCACCACCTTCGTGCAGCGGCAGATCCCTCGGGTGCTCTTCCCACTACCTTCACCGTCATGGCGCTCGAGCACAGTCGCGGCAGTTCTTCTGGCAACCTTCTGCCTCATTCCTTCTTGCTTGGGATTCCATGGTGATGAAGGTCAGTGCTGGCGATGACCCCCGTGCAGCTCATACGGAGCTTTTTTCATCTTTTTTTGGTTTTTCAGATGTGCAATGCATCCATATCCCATGAGCAGTGCACCCCGCTCCCCTCGTGTGGTTCATCCACTGCCACCATGGATCCCCTCCCTTCCCTAATCTCTCTACACAACAGACGAGCTGCTCTTTTGTCGCTCATGGGCGCGCGCATGATGGGGACGCTATTGGTCTGAGCTACCACCACCTCTCATCCTGGCGACATCTACTTCTGTTTTGAGACGCCTCACCTTGTGTTCAGTTTGGGTGTCTGTGGTGTAGTACAGCCACCGTGGACGTGCAGTTGGTGGGCGCACCAGTGACGACGACGGCAACACCTTGATCTTTGGTGAGCTCCCATCTTGTTCGAACTCCCCCTTGGCGCAGCGCAGTTGACGAGTGTTAGGCGTAGTTTTGTGGTGCTTGCTATGTAGTATAAAATTGCAGTGGAATGTTTGTATTCGTTTTTATCCGGGAAGAATCAAAGTTATCTGTTTGGTGCACTTTGATTGTAGGCCTTTCTCAGAAAATTTATGTGCCTATTGAGAAGTTTAGTAATTCGGTCGAGAAGCTCACATTGCACTATGCACATCGTTCATTGGAAAAAAGGGAAAGGCCAAAATTATAAGTAAGTATGAAAAAACAAAAAAACTCATGCAGTCCACTTTTGGTAGCGTAGGAGTTTACTTTTGGTAGTGTCGCGGTTCACTTACTCCTAATGTGTGTAGAAAAATGTTGGAAAATAATAAATAAAAGTAATGCGGTTCACTTCTCGATAGTATTGAGGTTCACTTACTCCTGACGTGAAGTGCGGTCCACTTCCTCGTCTTCAAAAATTTACGTCTAAATAAAAGAAATCATGAAGTTCGCTTGCCCGTTTTATGCAGTGCGATTTTTAGTTTGATGCAATGCGGTTTCCTGTCCGATGTGGTTCACTCGTCGATTTTAGTGCCACTTCTCGATAGTGTTGAGGTTCACATACACCTGACGTGAAGTGCGGTCCACTTCCTCGTCTTCGAAAATTTACGTCTAAATAAAAGAAATCATGAAGTTCGCTTAACCCGTTTGGTGCGGTGCGATTTTTAGTTTGCTGCAGTGCGGTTTTCTTCCTTGTCTTCAAAAATTTACGTCCCACAAAAAAGAAATCATGCAGTCCGCCAGTTCGTCTAATGGAGTGCGGTTTTCAGTCTAAAAACAGTGCGGTTTTCTTCCTCGTCTTCAAAAATTAATGTCCCACAAAAAAGAAACCATGCAGTTCTCTTACCCATCTGATGCAGTGCAGTTTTTCGTCCGATGCGGTGCGGTTTTTAGTCGGATGAAGTACGCACGTCGATTGCGGTGTTGCGAAAAACAGAGTGTCCGCATTTCGGTAAATTCAAATTCCTCTTAAACCGTAAAGAATTAGAGAGAGTGTTCTACATGAAAAAATTGCGCCTAATCGATATCTTTCCAACAGCGTATCATTTGAATCATTCCGACCAGAGGTTTGTAACAAATTTGCGAAAAACGGCCGCTGCCACTCGTCGTCTGCCGCACGATTTTCAAAATTAACTTAAAACCGTAAGGAATCTCAAAAACATTTCAACATATCAAAGTTGCGCCTCGTCCATATCTTTTCAACGGTATATTACACGCCATGTTTCGACAAACGGTTCAAAAACTGGAACAAAAACAGTAGCGAAAATTTGAAAAAAATTGAAAAACAGGATTCCGCGATTTAGTAAATTTGAAACTGCTCTTAAACCGTAATGAAACTGCTCTTAAACGGTGTATTATTTGCCTCATTCCGACGAGCGGTTTAGAAAAAAACGTGAAAAATGCTCGTTGTCACTCTTTGTGGGCCGCACCATTTTCAAAACTGCTCTTAAACCGTGAGGAATCTCTTAAAGTGTTCAACATGGCAAAGTTGCGCCTAATTCATAGCTTTCCAACGGTATATTATAAGCCTTGTTCCGATAAACGGTTAAAAAACTAGAGCAAAAACAGTACCGAAAAAACACTGCGTCCAGTTTTTTACGACACGAAGTTCACTAGTCTCTGTAATGCAGTGCTCTTGCTAAAGAAAGTGCAGTGCCCTCGCGTTGAGCATGCAGTGCGGAAGTGTTATCTGAATAGTTATTCTGATAATATTATCAGAATAGACCGACTGTATATAACGGTGATACACATGGTGCTGTTATGAACATGTTATACTACATATAATATATGTTATCTTTACCCTTATAAAAAACAGAGTTGTTGATGATGGTGTGCCTGCCATCCTGCAATATAGGCAGCCTGATTTATATCTGACGGATATGAAGCAAACTATGGCAATTTTGAAAAAACATACCCACACCCCTCTCCATATTTGCAAATAAGGCCTCCACTCGATCATCTTGATGTTCCATGGAACGTATGGGTATCTTGCAAGTACTACATATACTATATAGAACATTGATTATAATTTGGGCGAATGTGTGGCTTTTGTAGCTCAGGGCTAAATACTTGTCATAATGTAGGGGGCGGGGCACTATACTTTGTGTGATAAACACGGTGTATGTATGGAACATGGTTTAAATTATGAATATATAGTTAGTACATCAAATGTACTATTATTTAGAATCAACAACAAGTGTATTCAAAAAAATGAATTCGAGTTCATATAGTACACATAGTTCATATCTATCTCTATAGTAATCATGTGGTGTGTTGTTAAGGTAATACACGAATGATGGTTGAAGTTGGCAAAAATCATGATTGTAGATTCTTATTGAAATAGAGAAACGAATTCAAATTTAGTTTGAATTGCAATGGTAGTATAGACATTTGGAATGCACTAAAATGTTGGTATGAATAGGTTACATGCATTGTACAGCCAGCGAAAAAATTTAATTGGACATAACATGGATTCATAGCTTTGAATAGCATTTGTATAGTAAAACGGGACAAGACTCTCTCTTTGTGTGGTGTGAATAGTATTTTTTTGTTTTTTCATTGAGGGAAGTGTGAATTGATTTGGTGCATACAAGTACAATATTACACTTCAGGCTTGTCCCTAAAATTCAACCCGCGCCTTGTTATATCCGGAAAATTCAGATATCGTGCTC
The DNA here is from genome assembly GCF_003073215.2 of Triticum urartu. NCBI lineage: Eukaryota > Viridiplantae > Streptophyta > Magnoliopsida > Poales > Poaceae > Triticum > Triticum urartu. Next base: position 311,269,816 of record NC_053022.1, on the reverse strand, counting down.
CCAAAACTGGCGCATTCACAACCCCCGCATTGCTTTCCCGAAATTACAATGCGCGCGAAAACTCCCTCCAGCTGCCAAATCCAAACATGTGAAATCCCACTTCTAACCCTGAGCTGAAAGGGCTGCTAGTTCAAATCGGTGGGGGTACTTTTGTTACACACACTACATTTTGGACAAGCGCGTCCCTAAGTGATGGTTCCCCCCTCCCATCACCTCCTTTTCGCCATTCGAAATCCCAGGCCGCCATAACCTCTCCGCTCCAGCCGCGAAACCCCACCCTCCTCCATCTGCCACCTCACTACTGCCCAGCCGGAGCCTCTTATCCGACGACGTCGTCCACCTCAACAACTCGACGTCCCTCATCCACCTCCCCGGATGAGGATCTGATACGTCTCCATCGTATCTACTTTTCTAAACACTTTTGACCTTGTTTTGGACTCTAACTTGCATGATTTGAATGGAACTAACCCGGACTAACGCTGTTTTCAGCAGAATTACCATGGTGTTATTTTTGTGCAGAAATAGAAGTTCTCAGAATGACCTGAAAATCAACGGAGAATATTTTTGGAATATATAAAAATACTGGCGAAAGAATCTATGTCATGGGGCCCACACCCTGTCCATGAGGGTGGGGCGCGCCCACCCCCTGGGGCGCGCGCCCTACCTCATGGGCCCCTGATGCTCCACCGACCTCAACTCCAACTCTATATATTCATGTTCGGGGAGAAAAAATCAAAGAGAAGGATTCATCGCGTTTTACGATACAGAGCCGCCGCCCAGCCCTAATCTCTCTTGGGAGGGCTGATCTGGAGTCCGTTCAGGGCTCCGGAGAGGGGGATCCATCGCCATTGTCATCATCAACCTTCCTCCATCACCAATTTCATGATGCTCACCGCCGTGCATGACTAATTCCATCGTAGGCTTGCTGGACGGTGATGGGTTGGATGAGATTTATCATGTAATGAAGTTAGTTTTGTTAGGGTTTGATCCCTAGTGATGACCCACAAGTATAGGGCATCTATCGTATTCCTTTCGATAAGTAAGAATGTCGAACCCAACAAGGAGCAGAAGGAAATGATAAGCGGTTTTCAGCAAGGTATTCTCTGCAAGCACTGGAATTATAGGTAACACATAGTTTTGTGATAAGATAATTTGTAACGAGCAACAAGTAACAAAAGTAAATAAAGTGCAGCAAGGTGGCCCAATCCTTTTTGTAGCAAAGGACAAGCCTAGACAAATTCTTATATAGCGAAAAGCGCTCCCGAGGACACATGGGAATTATCGTCAATCTAGGTTTCATCACGATCATATGATTCGCGTTCGGTACTTTGATAATCTGATATGTGGGTGGACCGGTGCTTGGGTGTTGTCCTTACTTGGAAAAGCATCCCACTTATGATAAACCTCTATTTCAAGCATCCTCAACTACAACAAAAGTATTAAGGTAGACCTAACCATAGCATGAAACTGTAGGATCGAAAGTATGTCTAGAGGGGGGTGATTAGACTACTTGACCAACTAAAAATCTAGCATTTTCCCAATTTTAGTTCTTGGCAGATTTTAGCAGCTTCGAACAAGTCAAGCAATCTTAACACAATTCAAGCAAGCATGAAAGAGTATATGAGCAGCGGAAAGTAAAGCATGCAACTTGCAAGAATGTAAAGGGAAGGGTTTGGAGGATTCAAACGCAATTGGAGACACGGATGTTTTTGTCGTGGTTCCAATAGGTGTGCTATCATACATCCACGTTGATGGAGACATCAACCCACGAAGGGTAACGGTTGCGAGAGTCCACGGAGGGCTCCACCCATGAAGGGTCCACGAAGAAGCAACCTTGTCTATCCCATCATGGCCATCGCCCATGAAGGACTTGCCTCACTAGCGGTAGATCTTCATGAAGTAGGCGATCTCCTTGCCCTTACAAGCTCCTTGGTTCAACTCCACAATCTTGTCGGAGGCTCCCAAGTGACACCTAGCCAATCTAGGAGACACCACTCTCCAAGAAGTAACAAATGGTGTGTTGATGATGAACTCCTTGCTCTTGTGCTTAAAATGATAGTCTCCCCAACACTCAACTCTCTCTCACAGGATATGGATTTGGTGGAAAGAAGATTTGAGTGGAAATCAACTTGGGGAAGGCTAGAGATCAAGATTCATATGGTAGGAATGGAATATCTTGGTCTCAAAACAAGTGTAGGTGGTTCTCTCTCAGAAAATATAGGTTGGAAGTGTATGTTTGTTCTGATGGCTCTATCCACGAATGAAGAGTAGGTGGAGGGGTATATATAGCCTCTAGACAAAATCTAACTGTTACACATAACTTTCCAAACTCGGTGGGACCGAATGATTAAACTCGGTCAGACCGATTTAGCAAAGCTAGTGACCGTTAGGGTTTTCGGTGGGCCCGACATGCAACTCTGTAGGACCGATATGATTAGGCTAGGGCATAATGCAATCTCGGTGAGACCGATTACACAAACTCGGTGAGACCGATTTTGGTAATAAGCTAACCAGAGAGTTGGTCAGGTAAACTCGGTGGGACCGATCGCTCATTTCGGTGAGACAAAAACGTTATGAAGGGAAAACAGAGAGTTTACATTGCAATCTCGGTGGGACCGATCGCTCATCTCGGTGAGACCGAAATGTTACAAAGAGAAACAGAGAGATTACAACCCATCTCGGTGAGACCGAGATCCCTATCGGTGAGACCGATTTTCCTAGGGTTTGTGGCAGTGGCTATGACATTTGAAACTCGGTGGCACCGGATAGAAAGAATCGGCGGGGCCGAGATTGACTTTTAATTTAGGTCAGATATAGATGTGAGAAAGTAGTTGAGGGTTTTGGAGCATATCACTAAGCATTTTGAGCAAGAACCTCATTAAGCAACACCTCATCCCTCCTTGATAGTATTGGCTTTTCCTATAGACTCAATGTGATCTTGGATCACTAAAATAGAAAATGTAGAGTCTTGAGCTTTGAGCTTGAGCCAATCCTTTGTCCTTAGCATTTTGAGGGGTCCACTTTTCTCATCCATGCCATGCCAATCATTAAGCTTTCCTGAGATATTAATCTTGAAATAGCATTAGCTCAATGAGCTATATGTTGTTAGGAATTACCAAAACCACCTAGGGATAGTTGCACTTTCAATCTCCCCCTTTTGGTAATTGATGACAACATATAGATCACAGCTTCGACAAATGATAATAAGAGTGAAAAACATTGTCGCTTTGAGAAGTATGTGAAAAGCAAGAGCTCCCCCTAAATTTGTGCATAGTTTAAGATTTGCTTTGGACTGCAAATGCACAAAGAGTTAGGATCATGGGTTACTCTTCAATGTCACACACATCTTGGTGGAGCGCTCAAAATGATAATAATTAAAATACATGCACTCATCACCAAGCAAAGTGAATGATCATATGGAATATAAAAAGGATAATGTCATCCAACAAGCATTCAGGTAGCATATGATCAAACACATGATCATCTAAGCAAGCACAAAGTATAAAGTACTTCAACCAAGCAAATAAATGAAGTTTAACCACCAAACAAAAAGAGAGAATAAAAAGCAACGCTCTCTCTCGAAGCCTATGATCTATACATTTTCTCCCCCTTTGGCAACAAGTTACCAAAAAGTTCATAAAAATGCATAGTTCTAGATCGACACTCAGGCTTGGTCTTCAGGTGGTGGTGTAGACAGAACTCCAAGAACGAAGGCATCAGTCGATGTAGATGGAGCTCATGGAGTAGGTGCTGGAGCCGGTGGCACTGAAGCTGTAGCTGGTGCATATGAAGTAGCTCTGGTGTCTGGAATAGGCACTGGAGCAGACCTCTGACCTCTGGGCACTCTGGCAAAAGCATTAGTGGTTGTCTTGCCCTTCTTCTCCTCCACTTCATCCTGAAGTTTCTCAACGACTGACTGGATCTCGGTGACCTTCACATCCAAGTCATAGAACTTCTGTTCCATGATCCTCTCCAAGCTCTCCTGGTTTGAGTCAGGGGAGCCAGTCCCTTCTCAATCCTCAGAGTGGAGGCAATCAAGTAGCCAAGCTGATCTTGCTTGCTCTTCAGAAGATACTGAGATGCTTCTTCAGTAGTTGGCATCCTTGCAGCCTTTTCAGCCTTTGCCTTCTCCTTCTTGGCTTGTGCATGCATAGAAGATGATTCATTTTCATCCATCACCACAGTGTTGTCCTCAAAGTCTGGGTAGATGGGCAGGTGCTCCTTGTCTAGCAGATATGTGCCAGTGCCCATCTTGGAGTTGATCAGCTCCTGGATCTGTGGGGCATACCCACAACTCCTCTTCTGATCTGTAGCTGTCCTCTTTATTGTTTCCACTATTAGGCTCATGAATTTGAACTTTTGTGGGACATCAAAGATGTGAAGCAAGTTAATTGCATGGCCTCAACTAGATCCTCAGTCACACTCTCTTGCCAAAGAAGGTAATGTACAGATCCAAACTTGTGTGTCTCAAGAGCAGCATCTGGGATCTCCTTGTACATGTGTGCCATGTGGTTGTGATCCTTCTTCTTCTTGGCATAGACATCCAAGTCATCTTCACTCTCTTCTGGGGCATTGATCAACTTAGCCCATTCTGCAACTGTGGACTGGTACCTAGTACCTTCAGACATCCAGACAATCCTTCCATCTGGGTAGAAGTGAGCTATGGAGTAGAACTGCATGATGAGCTCATCATTCCATTTTGTGAGCTTCTGAGCCACAAACTCATCAACTCCACAAGCCTTGAAGCTGTCATATACACCAAGGAAGTGATCCTCATTTTCCTCAATGAATGACCAATCGACCCATCTCATGTCACACACTATGGGCTTCTTGTCAAGAAAGATGGTCTCATAGAAGTCCAGTTGTTCCTTTGTATGGAACATGTAGTCCACAACAGTCCTTGTCCAGGTGGCATATGGATCAGACTCTCTCCATAGCCTTAGACCAAAGTCCTTCCTGACTTTCATGTTCTCTGCAACTGGATGAGCATCATTGTGATCTGGAATTTTTGGCTTCAACTTCCTCAAGACAACAGAATCATCTTCTTCTTCCATTGCAGCTTCAGGCATTGGGGCCTTGTTCTTCTCTACTGCTGGGATATTCCTGGTGCTCCTCTTGGGTGCAGTTTTGGGTTTTGGAGTAGCTGGCTTAGGAGTTCCTTTGGGCTTAGATGGAGAAGCCCTTGATCTTATGGCATCTCCCATAAGCTTTTGAGCTTTGGGTGCTGGTGCTGCATCCTCTTCCTCTTCTTTAGTGTCTTTCATGATTGAAGATCTCCCAGGCACTCTGGCTGTGGTCTTCTTGACCCTTTCCTTCCTTTTCTTTTCTGCCACAACCTGCTCTTTGGGTGCAGATCCCAAAGCTCTCTTGGCAGGAACCTTTTACTTCATCCCAGGGTTGGTGGCAGCAGTTGTGCCATAATCCTTTTTCAGGACTTTCCTCTTTGAGGTGGTTTCTTCTTCCTCAGCCACATAGTCCTCATCCTCTGACTCTGAGGTTCTTTTCTTGCTGGCCCTTATGGCAGCCTTTGGCAGATTGCTGGGTGTGCTCCTGCTTCCATCATCTGAGCTGATAGAGGGACTAGTGCCCTCACTCAAGTGAACCTGTTCCTCAGACTTGTTCTGGCTGTCACTCTGATCTGACATGATGCAAACACTGACAGCAGACCCTGTGAATAGATTATAGATGAGGTAGAGTGGATGAGCATCACAAAGTACAGAGGTTTTTGCAAAAGAATGAGTTAAAAACTTAGTTTTAGTTTTCCACAGAAAGCATTTCGGATCTACCGTTTTGCAAGCTCGACCGAAGCAGCTTTTGGAACCTAAACTAGTGATCTCGGTCAGACCGAGTCACAGTTTGGTGGCACTGAGACTGCTAGGGTTTCACAAAGTGCTGAACTCGGTCACACCGATTTGCAATTCTCGGTCAGACCGAGAATCACATGTGCAATGGCCTGAGCCAAATCGGTGGAACCGATTTCATCAACTCGGTCGGTCTGAGATGGTTTTGGCGGAAACCTAATCCTAAATTTTCAATTCACGACTAAACTACGGAGTGTTTTCGATGGATAGAATGATCTCAATCGTGGCAAGATACATGGCAAAGCAATGTGCTGGGGAATCTGAGTTAGAACAACACAAAGTTCAAGTCCATACCCTAGTTCGGCGATGAAATTGCTACGGCGGAGACGATCCCGTTGACAGCGGCGGAGACCAGCGACAGGAGGCGGCTGGCGACGAGGAGGATGATTCGGAGACCCAGGGAGGCAGAGCAGGCTAAGCACGGGCGAGGAGGTTCGGAAAGTTTTCCAAAATTTGACCCGTGGATATAGCCTGGCCCTATCGGTGTGACCGAGTGGAACAACTCAGTGGCACCGAGATTTATAACTGCAAGTAGTTACTGAAACTCGGTGTGACCGAAAAGTTCAAATCGGTTGCACCGAGATTGAAAACCTAGATCGACTTAGTGATCTTGGTATGACCGAAATGGATGAATCGGTCAGACCGAAACACACAAAGAAGTTTTGGAAGTTTATGTCTATGACGAATCGGGGACTCTGAATGCTCCTCACACAGAGTGGTTCGAATCTGACTTGATCAAACTTTGTGATGCAGCATGAATAGAGTTTGAGACGAGAAAAGCATAGATAGCTATAGAAGGTTCTTAGGCATTATTGTCCATCCACTTGGCCAAACGAAAAGGAATCCAATCAATCAAAACAATAAGTGGATGTCCTTGAATGAGTAAATTATGCAACCAACATGCTCACACAATAAAATGACAAACGAAATATGTGGCAAAGCATGCATAAACAATTCTTGCATCTATCAAGCAATTGGCGATGACTAGGTCATCTATATATTTGTATATTGACTTAGGATTCAAATGAGAACATTTGATCATAGGTGATACTCATCGTTTAAGCACAAGTGGGGTTACCACTTTTACATAAAGCGTTGTTGTGTTCACACCATTAGAGTTGCTTGAACTCAATTCTTAGAGTAAAGCTCCTCCTAGATGTGATATCCCCCTAAGAGGGATGAACTAACCTTGGGTTTTGTCGATGATGACTTCATGTAGGTGTTCAAGATGTGGATGCTCTAAGTTGATGTAGATCATTCGGAGCTGTCCTTTGGAGTGTGTTGCACTTTCAATACCTACACGGGTTAGTCCCACAAGGAACAAACAAGGATATCCATAGACATAGAGTGATGCACACACAAGATGATGTCTATGAGAGCATTAGGTTACCTTGTACCTTGTCTTACCAACAAGAGGGTTTGTGAATCCTTGAGCTAGTGCAAGATGTGGGAGTTGATTGCGCTTGTTCTCGCCAAAATGATAAGAGTGAAGTATGTTGGCGGAGTCACCCTCAAGAACTCTCTAGTTCCTCTTCTCGGGATCCACACCATCTTGATGGGAATCCTCAGAGTTGTAGTTGTACTTGATGAAGTGGAACTTGATGTAGTCTTGGGAACCCACTTGACCAAGGCCTTAGGAGCTTCTTCAAATGCATCAATTTCCTCTTTAAGCTTGTCCTTGCCTTTTTGCTTGTGGTCTTGTGGTGGAAGATCATCTTGAGCTTGTGTCCCTTTGGAAGAAGTAGGATCATACTTCTCTTGTTGAGGAACAAACTTCGTCTTGGGGTATTGATCTTCTTCCCACTCAACTCCATTGGCATTGAACTTTCGTTCAAAACCAATACCTTGATTCTTCATGTGCCTTCCTTGCTTGCGTACAATTTCCTCGAATTGCTTGCTCCCGGCAAGGCTCTTGTAAACACCTTTCTCTATGATTCCCTTCAATAAGCTATTTTCTTGCTCAAGTGTAACTTGGCTAAGAGAATCATTAGTGGAATTAGGAGAACTACTAGAAGCAACAACATTGGATTTAGCATGATTATTGTTATGACTAGAGGAAGAATCCTTCTTGTTCTTGTTACTAGACTTGACTTGAGGCATGTAAGTGGATAAGAGTAAATGCTTGGCAATGTAATAAGAACTTTTCTTGCGAAGATCATCATTGATCGCCTTTAAGAACTCATGCTCTTGCTCAAGATTGAGCTTCTCAAAACATAATTTCTCATGAGTCCTTAAAAGTTCTTGATGATTTCATAAGATAGTTTCATGAGCTAACTTAAGAGTGTTTAGTTCTTTAGTTAGAGACTCAATCTTCTCCTTATAATTGTCATTCGTTTCATCTTGATTAGCATGATTAATTGATGTTTCATCATAGTATTCATGACTATAGTTGTCAACAAATAAATCATCATCACCTAACAAGTCATCTTCATCACTGTTGAAATCAACATACTCGGGGTGTGATACCTTTGGACCTTTGGCCATGAAGCATCTTCCAATTCCTTCATTTGGTGAATCAAATATGTCGTAGGAGTTGGTTGACAAAAGTGCTAAACCGGCAGCACCTTCATCCTGAATATATTCGGAGTCAGAGTGATAGCTTCTCTCAGAGTGACTGTCGGAGTCGAAGCCGGATACCCATTCACCAACATGAGCTTGATGTCTTCGTTTTGTGTAGCTCCTTGATGACTTGTCCTTCCTTTCCGAATCCTTGCTTCTCCGAGAGGGTCTTCGTTCATAACGATCATCCCTACTCCTTCTCTCCCTCGATGGTGATTCTTCTTTTCTACTTCTTCTTTTGGGGGAATCTTCTCTTCTCTTGTGGGGAGTCATACACTCATTGGAGTAGTGTCCGGGTCTTCCACAATTGTAGCAGTTTCGCTCTCGACTAGAAGATATTTTGTCATTGAAGGACCTTGATTTGGAACTTCTCTCTTTGCTTCTATTCTTGTAGAACTTGTTGAAGTTCTTCACCATTAGGCTCAATTCTTCATTGAAGGTTTGTTTCTCACTTGATGATGTGGGAGCTTCACATGAGGCTTTGTAAGCACCACTTGACTTGTTATGGAGCTCCTCCTTATCCTTGAGTGACATCTCATGAGCAACAATTCTTCCAATGACTTCCGTTGGCTTGAGATCTTTGTAATTTGGCATCATTTGGATCAATGTGCGTGCATATGGTATCGTATTTTCCATCCAAGGCTCTTAGGATCTTCTTGATGATGAATTTGTCGGTCATCTCTTCACTTCCTAAGCCGGAAATCTCATTTGTGATAAGAGCAAGCCTAGAGTACATTTCAGCGACACCTTCACCATCCTTCATTTTGAACTTGTCAAGTTGACTTTGAAGCACATCCAACTTGGATTCCTTGACGGAGTCGGTACCTTCGTGCATATCAATCAAAGTATCCCAAATTTCCTTTGCATTCTCAAGGCGGCTGATTTTGTTGAATTCTTTGGGGCACGATCCGTTGAAGAGGATATCACAAGCTTGAGCATTGTATTGCAATATCTTCAACTCTTCCCTGGTAGCTTCACGATTTGGTTCTCTCCCATCAAAGAATTCACCTTGCAAGCCAACACACACAATAGCCCAAACGGCGGGGTTATGTCCAAGAATATGCATTTTCATCTTATGCTTCCAACTAGAAAAATTAGTAC